>NC_051154.1:161593037-161760537 GCF_013339745.2 Dermacentor silvarum
TGTAGTTACAGCAGAGAAGCAAAAGAAATTGGAAAAGAAGAAACCCCTTCTTTGTTATAACTCTCACAAACCAGGGCACATTGCTGCGCAATGTGACCAGGCAAAGGTAGTGTTTCTATCGGTTGGTTGCAATGACGAGAAACATGTGACCTGGCTGCTCGAACCGTAAATTATAACGTATATTGTAACGCGACCTGGAGGTAAACGGGAAACCATGTCGCGTACTGCGTGACTCCGCGGCTACCATGGACGTGGTTCACAGCTGTTATGTGGAACCTGAGATGTTCACGGGTGAATGCGTCTGGATAAAGCAAGCTGTAGGAAGTCACAGTGCATGTCTTCCGGTCGCAAAAGTAGCTATTAAAGGTCATTTCGGTACAGTTGAGACGGAAGCTGCCGTACGCCTACGCTTCCTACGCAGTACCCTCACCTATTCTCAAATAGCTCGGATCAGATTCTGCGCGAGATTCTGATTCCCTTCGAGTGGCCATGCTCGGACCACGTGCAAACGCATGGTAATCAGCGTGCATAACGATCATGCTTGTCAACATAAACAGGCTTGTCAGTCGCGAGGGTCAGAGACGAAACCACCGTGCCGCCCTCAACCCTTCCTCCCTCGCTGAGGACGTTCACCCCGCTCCGGTCACCCACCATCTCTACTTCTTCTGGCTTGCCCCATGTCAGGCCTGCAGTGGCAGAGAAGAGATGGGTAGATTGCCCGGATGGTGGAGGGCATAAGAAAGCCAGACAGCAGCCACGTGGAGGACACTTTTTTGCTTTGCCCTAGGGTGCAGGTGCAGGCACGCTGAACTTTTCTTGTATATTTTCTTTGGAGCACACCGCTCACCCCTAACCATGTATTAAACTTCTGTTACTTGCTTTTACGTCGCCTCGTCTCCCCTGCCGGACCCTCTCCGATGGTCAACCTGGTTCAAGCTCCAAGCCAGACGCTGTTGAAGGTACCCCTAAACCCCGGCCCGTAACACCGCCGAGCACCTGTGCTCGTCGGTGTTTATTCGGTGCGGTGTACCAATGTGGCCCACCGAGCTTGGCGGGCCACTCAGCCTAACGGGCCAACGAAGAATATGGCCAGGGTGACGTCACATGATCGTCACACCCCCCACTACCCCCAGTTTGTTCTCGTAAACACAAACAAAGAGTCACAGGCCTGCGCGGCACACGCAGCACAGTCATAGCGCAAGCTGGTGGAGCGGCTCAAGAGTAGCTCCAATTTCGGCACCACGCACACCAGGGTCTTCGCGACAAAGTCTCTTCGCCTCGTTTTGACGAGAACGATCTGAACTGTCCGCCCGGCGTCGACGGCGAGCTGCGGCTTTAATGCTCTCCGCACAGCAGTCTGCTGAGCCCGATGATGCCTGGTTGTAGCCGCGCACGTAGCTCTACGATTCGCTTCTTCAGCAGCGGTTCGTACCTTGCGAGGAGACGCCATAACGTGTACCGTAGAGGCACGGCCGCTGGAAGAGGTATCCAGAATACGTGGCGCACATTTCACATCGGAAGCGCGTTGATTATATATGGTGATTATGAAGGAGGAAAGAGACGCTTAGATTCTGGAGCCCATCAGGGAGCACGGTGCAGCGTCTTAGGGGGGAGGGGGAGTAGGCGGTAAAGAAGAAAGAGGCGCCTCGTCTGAATCGCATCTCGTCGTCTGCGCCTGCGTAGCTTCGCTTGCAGGCAGGCCTGGTAACTAGATGGCGCCACCATACTGGCGGAGGGTCGGGTCGTCCAACGGCGGCGGCGACATCGCGTGCCGGAACGGCTATTGGAATGAGCCCATAACAGCTTACGCTGTAAAAAGCGCCTGTTATCCAGATCCGGGTGTGGCAACGCCGGGTGCTCCCTGAGCCGGTCGCGCTCCGTCCGGAGAGTTAGCAGTGACCAGCCTTGATAATGGCGCCGAACTTGATAGCGGCCCAACGGGCGCCACACATCTGGCGACGCTTGCCGCCTCTGGTGCTTCGCTGGCAGCGACCGGTGTTGCCGGTGGCCCCCTGCGGGGTGGACTTCTGAAGTGGCGCCCGAGGTTGCAACCTGGGTCGCGAGGCGAGGCCGAACATGGTCGGCGTGCCAGTGCCCGTGTTTCCGTCTGGCATGCGGACGAGCAGCGATGAGGCGCTGGCAGGAGATAGCACCTGTCCGATGGACCAGGGTGGACCAGGACGGAAGTTCCTGGCGAAGAGCGGAGCTCCCGACTCCGGCAAAGGCCCGGGACGGCACCCTCGGTCAGGAGCCAGCTTCTGCTTCAGATGTTTCAGGAGCGCTGTGGACCGGAGGTCCGGATGCAAGACGTCCAAGGGTGCCTTGACCATCCGGACCAACAGGAGCTCACAGGGGGCACGGCCAGTGACATCGCGGGGCGTGGTCCGGTACTGAAACAGTACCCGGGCAACCTGCGTCCGGAAATCTCCAGCCTTACTCTTCTTGAGCTTGTCCTTGGTTGTCTAGACCACCCGCTCGGCTGCACCGTTTGAAGCAGGGTGGTACGGCGGAACCATCATCCGGCGGATTTCGTTCTTCGTCAGCCAGGCCAGGTACTCGGTTCTGGCGAAAGCGTGGCCATTGTCAGACACGAAGATGTCCGGCAACCCCTGGGCGGCGAAGACCTGTCGCAGCGCCGCAACGGTCACGCCTACTGAAGGAGTGGCGAAAGGTAGGACCGCATCGTATGCGGGAGGTACCGAGCCGGGAACCCACCGGTTTTTATAATGGGTAGATATGTCCTCTGGCCTGGTGCTCGGCTGTCGTGGGGGTTCACATCTCGAAAGAGGGCCCAATAGAGATTTCAGGACTTGTCTCTGGGCGCCTCTTGTCCAACCACAGACGGCCTTGTGGACGAGCATCCGCCGCGGCTGTGGGAGGCAAGTGCTGCCGCCGGGTACCTAACGGTGAAATAGGTACAAGCGCGCTCCCGGCCTGGTGCTCGGCCATTATGGGACCTCAACGCTTGGAAAGGAAAAAAAAGTGATGTCTTGGCCGCTCCCATGGCGGTCATTTCCCATGTGGCGCCCCAAGCACCTATTGAGGGTCAAACACCCCTTTCAACACCCACTTAGAAAAGGCGTCCACCACTACCAGGAAGTAGTAGCCCTTGAAGGGGCCCCCAAAATCCACATGCAAACGAGACCAGGGTCTCTGTGGGAACGGCCAGGGGGTGATCTCCACATGATGTGAGGCCCGCTGTTGCTCTTGACAGACTTGGCAGCTCTGCACCATATGAGCGATGTCCTGATCCATGCCTAGGCCACCAAACGTGGGACCGGGCCACCATCTTGGTCTTTTCCACACCAGGATGACCCGCGTGCAGCAATTGCAGGACCCTAGACCAGAGACTTTGTGGAATCACCACCCTGGAACCCCACAGTAGGCAGCCCTGCTGCAGGCTCAGCTCGGCAGCCTTGTGGCTGTAAGCCTGCTGCACCAACTCCTCCCCTCGGGACACTGCCTTGACCATTTGCGACAGGACTGGGTCCCGGCTAGTCGCCTGCGAAACCGCAGATCTGAGGACGTATTCTGAAACGTTCCACTTCTGCGATATTTCGCCTTCAGGCACGCGCTGATTGGCTGGTTGAGCAAAATTGAGTGACGTTGGGCTCAACCAGCCAATCAGCCATCCAATATTGATCAACCAATCAATCAGCGCGCGCCTGAAGGCGAAATTGTCGCCTAGGCGAAATATCGCCGAAGTGGAAGGTTTCAGTATACGTCCCCTGAGAGTACCTCCGGGTACGCGTGTCCAGCATGAACACTTCAGCAGGCTCTGGAACAGTAGCAGGTACCTCCGGCCGGGGCAGGCGGCTCAGACCATCAGCAGGTCCCAGGTGCTTTCCCGGATGGTAGACCATCCGGTAGCTGGAAGCCGCAAGCCTCAAGGCCCAGCGTACCACTCGAGGTGATGCCTGCACGGGAACCGCGTTGTCCGACCCCAGCAGCCCCAGCAGCAGCTTGTGGTCCGTGACCTCCTCAAATTTCTTGCCCCACAGGTACTGGTGAAAGTGTCGACCTCGAACATGTGGGCCAGGCCTTCCTTGTCCAGCTGGCTGTAACGTAGCTCTGCAGCAAGAAGCCGACGGGAAGCAAACGACACAGGGCGTTCTTGGTCATCCTTGTCCCGGTGCGCCAGGACGGCTCTCACGCTGTATGGCGACGCATCCACTGTAAGGACGACCGTCTTGCCCGGATCGAAGTGTACCAGCACTGGAGCCTTGGTGATTAGCTTCTTGCTGTGCTGGAATGACACGTCCTGCTCCTCCTTCCAGGTCCACTGCTGACGATCTCGAAATAGAAGATGGAGGGGCTGTAGATGCGCCGACAGGTTCGGCAGGAAACTCCTGTAGAAGTTGACGCCGAGGTAGCTCTGAAGCTCCTTGTTGTGGGGCTTTGGCGCCTTGAGCACAGCATCAACTTTGCAGAGGGCCGGGGACAGGCTGGCCTGGGAAATGACGTGTCCCAGGTACTCAACACTGGCGGCCAGGAACACGCACTTATCCAGCTTGATCTTGAGACCGGCGTCCTGCAATCGTGCCAGGACGTTCTGCAGGTTCTGCAGGTGGTCCCCGTCGTCGGTGCCGGTAACCAGGATGTCGTCCAAGTAAACCATCACGTGCCTCATGCCTCTGGAGAGGTTGTCCATCTCCCTCTAAAAAAATGGTCGGGGCTGAGGCCACGCCAAACGGTGAGCGCGTGTACTGAAAGAGCCCCAAAGTTGTCGATATTGTGACATACTTCCTGGAGGCATCCTGAAGCACCAGCTGCTGGTAAGCGTCTTTGAGGTCGAGCTTATTGAACTTCCGTCCCCCGGACGACACTGACCAGAGATCTTCAATCCGGGGCAGCGGGTACTTCTCGACAGTAGCGACGGGGTTGATTGAAAACTTGAAATCCCCGCAGATCCTGACACTGCCGTCTCGCTTGAGGACTGGAACTATGGGAGCGGCCCACTCAGACGTCTTGACGGGCATCAGGATGCCCTCTCGCTGTAACCGTTGCAGCTCCTGGGTGACCCCATTCTTCAGGGCGAACAGCAGTGGGCGAGGCTTGGAAAAACGAGGCTGGGCTCCCTCAGGAACATAGATGCTAGCCGTCGTGCCGGCGAATGTGCCCACCCCCAGTTGGAACAGGGACTTGAAATCGGTCAGGAGGCTTAGGATGCCTTTAACCACTGTCACAAAAGAGCGCTAATCCAAGCGCGCGCCGCGTGTCACGCAAGCCAGCGAAAGAACACGCCGGCCCCGCGGCAACTTCAACAGAGGGGGAGAGTGCATACGCCTCAAACAGCAACGCGAACGGCGCCTAGATGTCTAGAAGAGCATCGACGAAGCGACAGTAACCAGAGAGCGAGAGAGAGCACACGCGCGCGCCGAGACACCTTGTCATCCGGCGAGTCGAGAGAGATAACTACAGCGTGAGCGTGTGCCAACAGCATGAGTCATCGCCCCCCCCCCCTCGACAACTCTCCGACGGCGGCGGTCGAAGGTACGAGAAAAGACTCGAAGCTTCCCAGGCTTTGGCCATGCTACCGAATCACGACTCCGATAGGAAAGTTCGAGAACGCCTGTGGAAGCTATATAACCGCCGTGCGAGAATCATCGGGATACAGTCTGCACCGGTGAAGTGATGTAACGTGAAGACCGAGCGTCTGCGGAAGAAAGGGATTCCCCGGCAAGCTCGTTGACGAGTTCATCGAGCGTCTGCATTTCCGGAAGAAGTTCTTTCTTCGAGATTTGCCCGAGCTACGCCGAGATCGTCTGACTCCAAGACCAACCAGCACGGTGAATACGATTGGACACTTAGTGTTCCTTTTCATTTTGTACTTTACGTGTTGGACTCTTAGTGCTTGTCGTGAATTATTTTCTTGTGTTTGTGAATACCCATCTGAATTCTATTATGTTGTGTCTAGCCTAAGTGTGCAAGTGTGTGTGTAACTGCCTTGTGTGAAGAATATATTTTGTTGTGTTTTGAACACTCTTGGCTCTGACTTGGTCTTTGGACAGCAACCGGCGTTCGCTGGCACACCAGAGGGCCCATTCTTAATTGTCCTTGCTTTCGTGGGATTATTTTCGGAAGCTGATAAGTCGGCTTTGGAATTTGGTCCGGCGTCGGCGCCTCGTTCACGGGTTCTGTGACAATATTTCTGGCGTCCGCGACAGGACCTTTCTGGTGCAAATTGGTGCATAGTAGGGAGAAAGAGCCTAGGGTCGTTTACATTGCCATTGTAAACGATTTTGAGTGTTACACCACGTTTCGCTAACTTGTGTGCAGATAGCAGTTTGATAGTTGAAATCTAGGCAGATATTTTTTGCATGCGGCTAGTTTTTGAAGGGCATCATGGATCTCGCGAAATTAGTTGCCCTTGGTGAGAAGATGGGTCTTTCCGGAGCGGAACTACGGAAGTGGGTTAGCCTGAAGGAAAAAGAAGCTGTAGAAAGAGAGAAGCTAGCGGCCAAACGGGCCAAAGAAGAAACAGAGGCGATGGAGCGAAGAGAGGAAAGAGAAGCAAAGGAGCGACAGATCAGAGAAGAAAGAGAAGCTGAAATAGCTGAGAGAAAAAGACAAAGACAGCACGAATTAGAATTCGAACGACTTCGTTTGCAGCAGCGCACCGACGCCAAGAGTCGATAGCACTGAAAGGGAAGAAACTAGCTTCCGTCTGAACCCAAGCAAGCTGCTTGTGGCATTCGATGAAAGAAAAAATGACTTGGATGCTTATTTGCACATATTTCAGACAGTTGCTAAAAGCCAGAATTGGCCAGAGGATCAATGGGCCACTGCGTTGAGCACGTGTTTGAGTGGCGAAGCACTTAGTGTGTACGGTAGGCTGACGTCAACCGATGCCTCTAATTATGGAAGGGTGAAAGCCGCTCTACTAAAGAGATTTAGGTTCACCGTAGAAGGGTTCCGAGATAAGTTTAGGACCGGAAAGCCTGGCGATGGCGAGACTGCCACGCAATTTGCCGTGCGGCTCAGCCATATTTTGATAGGTGGACCGAACTTTCAGAGACTGCAAAGGATTACGGTGCGCTTAGATAGCTTCTGATCAAGGAGCAATTCCTCATCAGTTGCCACCAGAGCCTGTCACTCTATCTGAAAGAAAGGAAAGCTAAATCACTTCAAGATATGTAGGAATTGGCAGACCAATTTTTGGAAGCACAGGGAGCACCAGTCTCTCCAAGATCAAAAAAGAGGAGCCAGCTGGCGCAAAGAAACCGGCATCCGATGAAAGAAGAAATCCTCCTTCGAAGCCTGTTCCGAGGTGTTATCTCTTTAACCGACTGGGCCATCATGCTAGCAACTGCCGGAGCAATTTTACGCATCCCATTGATGTCAAATGTTTTAAATGTGGGCGAACTGGGCACAAAGCTGATACATGCCGCAACGGAGTGAAGGAAGCTCCCCAAGCATCCTGTGTGTATGTCCCGCCAACACACCAAGAAGACGTAAACGACGACTATGTAGAACTCCGAGACGGAAAAAGAATTCCATTCGTTAATGCGGTGATGACACAACGCCCAGAATTTCCTGTTAAGGGAATGCCTGTGCTTGTCGGAAAAATCGCAGGAAAACAAATTACGGTGTTACGAGATACCGGCACCAGCACAGTGATCGTACGGAGAGACTTAGTTAAAGACGACGAGCTCATGGGCGAAACCAGTTTAGTTTTCCTGATCAATGGTACGACTAGGAAGCTTGCTGAAGCCAAGATTGAGGTCGAGACCCCCTATTACAGTAGGAATGTCACTGCGCTTTGCATGGATAGCCCACTGTATGGCCTAATTCTAGGAAACATCGAGGGAGTTCAGTCCGCACCGGTGAAGTGATGTAACGTGAAGACCGAGCGTCTGCGGAAGGAGGGGATTCCCCGGCAAGCTAGTCGACGAGTTCATCGAGCGTCTGCATTTCCGGAAGAAGTTCCTTCTTCGAGATTTGCCCCGAGCTATGCCGAGATCGTCTGACTCCAGGACCAGCACGGTGAATACGATTGGACACTTAGTGTTCCTTTTCATTTTGTACTTTACGTGTTGGACTCTTAGTGCTTGTCGTTAATTATTTTCCTGTGTTTTGTGAATACCCATCTGAATTGTATTGTGTCTAGCCTAAGTGTGCAAGTGCGTATGTAACTGCCTTGTGTGAAGAATATATTTTGTTGTGTTTTGACAACTCTGGGCTCTGACTCGGTCTTTGGACAGCAACCGGCGTTCGCTGGCACACCAGAGGGCCCATTCTTAATAGTCCTTGCTTTCGTGGGATTATTTTCGGAAGCTGATAAGTCGGCTTTGGAATTTAGTCCGGCCTTGGAATTTAGTCTGGAATTTAGTCCGGAATTTAGGCCTCGTTCACTGGGTCTGTGACAATATGTCTGGCGTCCGCGACAGGTTTGTTGTGTTTTGACAACTCTTGGCTTTGACTCGGTCTTTGGACAGCAACTGGCGTTTGCTGGCGCACCAGAGAGCCCATTCTTAATTGTCCTTGCTTTCGTGGGATTATTTTCGGAAGCTGATAAGTCGGCTTTGGAATTTGATCCGGCGTCTGCGCCTCGTTCACGGGGTCTGTGACAACCACATGTAGGATGGCTTCCTGGTACTCCGGCAACCAAACGCCTAGTGCGTGAATCCAGTTTCCGCCCAGCAGAGTCGGTGACGACCCCTTGGTTAAATAAAGGGGAAGGGTTGCCTCCCTGTCACCAAAGCGAACGCTGACCTGGGCCTCTCCCTGGACCTGGGAGAGCTGGCCGGAGTAGCTTAGCAGCATGAATCCCGAAGCCTCGACGGACACGCCGGGGAAGGTACGCTTGAACAGTTTCCCGGCCATGACCGACACGCTGGCCCCTGTGTCCAGCTCCATGGAAATGGTGTGCGCGCAGACTTCGACGGTCAGCATATATGGTGGCACAGACGACGGAACAAGGCCTGTGTGCCACAAGTCGAAGATTGGCGGCTTCTCAGCGACCACGTGGAGCCTGGCCGCGGAAGGACCCGAGCCTGCTGCGGCACGTCCCAGTCGCGAACCCTTGCGACGGCTACCCTGACCGCATGCTTGTGTGGAACCTGAGCTTGAAACAGGCTGCTGCTGCTGTCCGCTGCTCGTCCCCCCCCCCCCCCCTCGGCAAACCTGTGCAAGGTGCCCAGTTTTCCCGCACGTGAAGCATTGTGCATGGGAAAACTGGCACTGTGAGGGAGAGTGGTAACCACCGCAGCGACTGCACGTACCACCCTTAGTCGCCATCTTGTTGACCGTTGCTTCCGTCGACGGTGAGCCGGTTGCGCGTCCAATCTCGCCGGCGTCCTTGGCCGCAGTGTCCATCGCCTGCGCTGCCTTCACGACGTCGTCCAGCGAGGGGTCAGGAAGCTTCAGGAGTCGTGTCTGCATGGCGGGGTTGTTTATCACGCAGACGAAACGGTTCCGGAGCAGCGAGCCGAGCTGGTCTCCTAAGGCGCAATCTCATGAGTTATGAGCTGGTCTCCGAAGGCGCATTCTCATGAACACCTTGCACCTCCTGGCGCCCGCCGTGCCTTACTCGTCCCGTCGGCGGCGTCGAGCAAACGAGGCGACGTTCCTTTTCTGAAGCACGCCGATGTCCGCGCGAGCGCCTTCGCACCTGATTAACTTAGATCCCCCTAGGGGTGTCATCGCGGTTGCCTCTTACCGTTACCTGGAAAAGCCAGGGATGCGGCGTAGCGCGTTCACGCCGGAGAAAAAAGCTAACAAAGCGGAGAGGCGTCGACAGCAGCAACGTGAATACAGACAACGTGAACACAGATAGCGAAAGGGGGCCGTGCAAAAGCGGAGAATGCGTCGAAGGACCATGAGTGCGAGGAAGAACGTCACCGTCTACAGTCGCTAACGCCGGATAAACTTCAGGAGGAACGTCTGGCCGCGCCTCCTCTCGGCGGCAACATGCAACACATCAGCCCGCGCCCTCCTCTGAGCCCACTACACAATCTTCTAGTACACTGTAGCCGGACCAAGCAGAGGCGCGCAGGGCCGGACCAAGCAGAGACGACGCCGTCTTTCTTTGAATTTTATATTGTCTCCTGTCAGAGTACCCCAGTGTACAATCTAATCTTGATCAACTTAAACAGTAAATAGCTCAACTTAATATGTCCCCCTGTCCTTCGGAGTTCGTCTGTCTGCCCTTCAATGCCGCTTAGCGACTGCGCGGAATTTGGCGCTACAATGTCACAGAAAAGGATATCGACATTTTTAAGGCGAAAGACTTAAATCACTGTTTGAAGGTCGCTGTAAGGTACAGAAAACATTCGGGGTAGCTTTCACTAGTGGCGCAAGGCTAAAGACACAGCGGAGCTGATCGGTTCCTAGCTGGTCGTGGCTATACGAGTTAAACGAAGTAATGCCAAGTGATGCTAAGTTATACGAAGCGTGTAAGCGCTTCCTCGTGGTCCGTGGCATCGGGGAACGCCTCGCGAAGCACTTGCAGTCCAAGCACACGTAGGAGAAGTGGGGCGAAAGCAATGCGCAGTATTGTCTCCGTTCGCGCTTGCCATGGCGCGGATGGCCGCGCGCCCGCGCTTTGCAAAGGATTCAACGGGTCGGTTTCGTGCGCACATCGCATTCTCTGTGTGTTTCTGCGTTGATGGCTCAGCTTCACTTTGGTAAGTGGTTAAAGTTTTTCTCTCTTTTTAAAGCTCTGTCGCACGATTGTAGCACCACCCTCTTGGTTGATTGACATGCAACGGCTATTGTTTCAAGTTTTCTCGCGGCACGTCCGATGTCACGGACACAATATATAAGCTCGTCAGGTTGGGATTACATTTTGGTTGGTGTGGGATAATTCACGGCCATTAGCATCGACTGTCCGTGCTAAAATTGTTACATCGGGAACCGCTTCTCGCGGAGTCGCCGCCTAGTTTCCTCGTGGTCGAAAGTTGCGAATTTTTTAATAAGCTGGTCCAGTAATTGTATAAACGCGAGCTATGCCACTTATTGACTTATATTACTTCGTTGATGGCCTTAGAACTGCATCACTATGCGAATAATATATCTGCGTCCCCGACTGATTGCATCGAGACGTAAGCACGTGCGTTTTATATACGTCTGCTGCATTCATTTTGTGAAGAACAAATGCACAGCAACAACAGCTTGATTTGGGCGAATTGGTTGATACTTAATAACGTAGGTACAGCGCAACAACTTTTGTAAGGAAACGGAGACAGGAAAGAACGCTGTACCTGCGTTATGTAGTACGCTGTACCAGCGTTCTTTCCTGTTTCATTGTTTCCTTTCAAAAATTGTTGCGCTGTACCTACGTTATCTAAAAGCAAAGCGGCGCACAAAAACAAAATGAGACTTTGTGCGAAATCCCTTGTTGCCCGTTGTATAAGATATGCTTTGGTTCATTTTTTGTAGTACCAAAGGCCTTGAACAGAGAAAGTATGACAGCCTGCCCAATGCAAGCACTTGTATGGATGAATGCTACCCGTAGTGCAGTGAGGCCATGATTTCAGCGAAGAATACCAACCACAGTGACAGAATCTTGAGCCAGGTTGCACCTCAGATGGGGAATGATGGCACTAGTTCCCAAAAGCTTGGATGGGACTTTAAGTACTTACAACGAGCAGAGCAGGATCGAACATGTGCAGCTATATAGGAGCATGGTTATGCATGTAGAAGTTGCGTCATGCAACATGTTATTAGGTACCGTCCAAGCTGTCGAAGTGTGCATGACTCTTGTCTTTTCTTTAAGTGCTTTCAGATATGCACGTATCAATGACAGACATGGAAAGACTATAAGACATCAAGATGAAATGCTCCTATCAGCTCTCAGTGTCCCCAACGAAATTGGCTGAATGGCAGTAGCCCATTACAAGCTGCCCTTAGTGAACAAGGAAACCATGACCACATTAGAATCCGAGCAGAGCTCCAATCCTGCTTTTCGATGACACCTTGTAAGTAAAAGCTTTATGAATTGACTACATGAGCACATTTTTATAAATAACTCGTGCCAGGTGTATCTAATGCCTTTGATATGCATGTTAAACTGCCTTCATTGTTTTTATAAAGGGGATTTATTGGGGTTCGTAGCGACAGCGGGTCGTAGGATGCACCGAGCACAGTCCTCTCGCTCGAGCTTCTGCTGCGCGCTTGATGCTGCCGATGCTGCTGACTCTGCGTCATCGTTCGTCATCTTCCTTACAAGGGCCCCGCGGAAATAAAGGAGCCATCCTGGCGACTTAGTTGTCCGGAAGGACGATGGAAAGGTGATACGGCTTGAGGCGCTGAACGTGAACGACTTCACGGTTCCGACGTCGCATGTCGGACGGCGGCGTGAGCGGCTCAACCAAGTAATTAACGGGTGATGTTCTCTCGAGAACGCGGTATGGCCCGTCGTACTTCGGAAGGAGTTTTGAAGCGAGCCCAGGCGTGTGGTGTGGCACTAACAACCAGACGAGGGCGCCCGGGAGAAAATTGGGAGTCGAGTTCCGGGCGTCGTGAACGGCTTTTTGACGGTTCTGGTCGTCTGAGGTGAATTGGCGGGCCAGCTGGCGACATTCTTCGGCGTGTCTGGCTGCTTCCGAGATCGGCAGGCATTCGGATGGGTCCGGCCGGTAGGGCAGAATGGTGTCTATTGTGTGCGAAGGATGACGGCCGTAAAGAAGGTAAAAGGGTGAGAATCCGGTAGTGGCCTGAGTCGCGGTGTTGTAGGCGTAGGTGACAAACGGAAGAACTAGGTCCCAATTAGAGTGATCAGGTGAGACGTACATGGCGAGCATGTCACCAAGAGTTCGGTTGAAGCGTTCCGTGGTACCGTTAGTCTGTGGGTGATAGGCAGTGCATTTACGATGAACAATAGCGCATGCAGCAAGCAGTTGTTCGATGACTTCAGATAAGAAGGTGCGGCCTCTGTCGCTCAAAAGTTCACGTGGACCTCCATGACGAAGGAGAAAACGGCGTAGTATGAAATTGGCGACCTCCTGCGCTGTAGCATTTGGTAGAGCAGCAGTCTCCGCATAACGTGTTAAGTGGTCTACCGCAACGATGATCCACCTGTTGCCGGTAGGAGTCAACGGAAGTGGCCCGTAGAGATCTATGCCCACGCGATCAAAGGGTCGGGATGGGCATTGTAAAGGCTGGAGTTCACCGGCGGAGTTGTGCGGTGGCGCTTTGCGACGTTGGCACTCATGACACGAGCGGACGAAGTTGCGAACAAAATTGTACATTCCCCGCCAGTAATAGCGGTGTCGAAGTCTTTCGTAGGTCTTGAAGACTCCCGCGTGGCCACACTGAGGGTCGACGTGGAACGAGGAGCAAATCTCTGATCGCAAGGTTCGCGGAATGACGAGTAACCATGTGCGACCCTCTGGGGCATAGTTGCGGCGATACAGTAGGTGGTCTCGAATCGCAAAATGAGGAACTTGGCGCCGAAGCGTTCGTGACGCTGGAACTTTCGACGTATCCGAGAGAAGGTCGAACAGAGATGCAGTCCAGGGATCATCACGCTGTGCAGAGGCGATAGTGTCAAAGTCCAGAGATGACAATGTGCACTCGCAGGAGGAGTCGTGACTGGCCTGCGGGGGAAGCGGTGATCGGGATAGCGCGTCAGCGTCGGAGTGCTTTCGCCCGGAACGGTAAACCACGCGGATGTCATATTCTTGAATTCGCAATGCCCAGCGGGCAAGGCGGCCCGATGGGTCTTTTAGCGTCGACAGCCAACATAGTGCGTGGTGGTCGGTCACTACGTCAAAAGATCGGCCGTATAAATATGGGCGAAACTTGCCAAGCGCCCACACAATGGCCAAACACTCCTTTTCTGTTACGCTGTAATTGGCCTCCGCCTTGGTTAACGTGCGACTCGCGTATGCGACGACGTATTCTGTGTGGCCAGGTTGACGTTGTGCCAACACAGCACCAAGGCCTACACCACTTGCGTCAGCATGAAGTTCGGTTGGCGCTTGAGGGTCAAAATGGCGAAGAATGGGTGGCGTCGTGAGAAGACGGCGCAAGGTTGTGAAGGCGTCGTCACACTCTGGAGACCATGATGAGAGATCTCTAGAGCCACCAAGGAGCTGCGTGAGAGGTGATATAATTGACGCAAAGTTTCGAACGAATCGCCGAAAGTAAGAGCAGAGGCCGATGAAACTGCGTAGCTCTTTGATAGTGGTAGGTTTTGGGAACGCAGTAACAGCACGTAGCTTCTCGGGATCCGGGCGAACGCCCTCCTTTGACACGACATGGCCTAAAATTGTGAGCTGACGAACAGCAAAGCGACATTTCTTCAGGTTAAGTTGCAACCCGGCGTTGGTCAATCAAGTGAGTACGTGCTGGAGGCGGAGCAGGTGCGTTGCGAAATCAGGGGCGAATACCACAATGTCGTCAAGATAGCAAAGACAAATTTTCCATTTGAGGCCACGCAGAACATTATCCATCATTCTTTCGAACGTAGCAGGTGCGTTGCAAAGTCCGAAAGGCATGACGGTAAATTCATACAAGCCGTCTGGTGTAACAAAGGCAGTTTTCGGGCGATCGGCCTCTGCCATCGGAACCTGCCAGTAGCCTGACCGCAAATCCAGCGAAGAAAAGAACTCGGCTCCCTGCAAACAGTCCAGAGCATCATCGATGCGTGGTAATGGGTAGACGTCCTTCAGTGTAATCTTGTTCAACCGTCGAAAATCAACACAGAAGCGGATGGAACCGTCTTTCTTCGTGACGAGTACCACGGGAGAGGCCCATGGGCTCTGTGAAGGTTGAATGACGCCCCGACGAAGCATGTCATCGACCTGTTCTGCAATGACGCGACGTTCCGTAGCAGACACGCGATATGGTCTTTGTCGCAGCGGTGAGTGAGAGCCAGTGTCGATGTGATGCTCGACTGTCGATGCACGGCCAAGAGATGTTTGCGCAACGTCGAAAGAACGGTGGAAGTGCTGAAGGAGTGCGAGAAGTTGAGATCGCTGCGAATGTGTCAGATCGTCGGCAATGAATGGGCTGAACACATCTGTCCATGCTGAGTCGGCTACGGAGAGGGCACTCAGTGCATGAACGGCAGTAGAAGGCATTTCGTCGAGGACGGAGACAATTCGGGTTGAATCAACCGACTCGACGTAACCAAGGCATTCACGGCGGAGCAGTGATAGCGGCGACGAAAGATGATTGTAAACGGGCATCGTGCTGACACCGGCGGCGAGGTCAAGAGCTGCAAAGGGCAAAGGAAGCGCTTTTCGGGTAACAAAGTGATGAGAGGGCATGAATAAGACCGTCCCGTCGGATATAGCACTACACGAGACCGGTACGAATGCTGAAGAGCACGGGGGAATACAGGTGTCTTCTTGCACGAGAAGTTTAGCGGCAGGATGAGCATCGACCGAGGCCAGGTCACCAAGGTGGGAAAGTTCAATCTCAGCCCGAGTGCAATTTATGATGGCATTGTGGCGTGAGAGAAAATCCCATCCTAGAATAACGGCGTGGGAGCACGATGAAATAACTATGAACTCAATCGTGTATAAAACGTCCTGTATGGTTACACGGGCTGTACAAGCAGCGGTAGGGCGAATGGGTTGAGCACTTGCCGTTCGAAGCGACAATCCAGACAGAGACGTCGTCACTTTACCAAGCAAGCGGCAAAACCTGGCATCCATAACTGAAATAGCGGCACCGGTATCGACGAGGGCGACTGTAGCGACATCTTCGACAAACACATCAATGACATTGGCAGGTAAAGGAAGAGGACTTCGGCATGTCGACACTTGCGCAGTTCTTGCCTCAGGAACTGCGTCGTCTAGTTTCCCTCTTCGTTAGAGACGGGTCGCTGACGCATAGGGGAAAGCGATCGGCGACGTGGGGAGGGTGACCGGAAGCGTTCGAAGCGAGGACGGCGATCAGTCTGGGAGCGAGGTGGTGATGGATCGAAGGGTCCGTAAGGCACATTTGGATCGGGCGGCACATAGGACGCTCGTCGATCGTCATCGAACGCCTTCGATCGGCGGCGGCAGAACCTTGCGACGTGACCGGGATACCTACATGCAAAGCATGTAGGTATCCCAGCACCTCCACCACTTATAAAGGGGATTTATTGGGGTTCGTAGCGACAGCGGGTCGTAGGATGCACCGAGCACAGTCCTCTCGCTCGAGCTTCTGCTGCGCGCTTGATGCTGCCGATGCTGCTGACTCTGCGTCATCGTTCGTCATCTTCCTTACAGTTTTATTTAAATTGTGTGGCTTCATGTTTTTTAGTTGTATACACAGTAGTTTCAGTTCATACTTTGTTATAGTATGGCTGTTTACATCTTGGCAGTTTTTGTGTGTACATATTGCTGCAGTAATAATTTCTCTGGAATGCATAATCATCTAGTGTCATTTGCTGTTCTGCCTTACCTTTTCTGGGGATTTCATACCTGCCTTCATGCAGCCACTGTGATATCCACATTGTGTATATTTGGTGTTTTTGGATTTGGATCCCTTTCGTTCTCTTCCAAAATGTTTTTTTCAGACACAACGGCTCTCTGTTATGGGGGCCGGTACTCAAGAAGCTTTATTGCGGGCATCCTACCCACTATTTTCAGACAGCTTGGGTGGAAAATTAAGCTAGACTCTAGGCCAGTGGCGGAAAAAGAGCTTCAGGGACGTGCATGTCTACAGTGTCATTGAAGGTAAGTTTAGAGGGCTGCTGTTTGACTGGGCATAAGTGCAGTGACCTAAGCAACAATGCGCAACAAATGAAGCAACAAATGCGGCAGCCGCATTTTAGATGATGGCGAAAACGCTCGACGCCCGTTTACTTAGATTTAGGTTGCACGTTAAAGACCCCAGGTGGTCGAAATCTCCGGTATACATTTCCGCCGCTTCCCTTCAGGTGCCGGTCAGGCCGCGCTCGCGCAGGATTTTAGGCTACGTTCACACTTGGTCTCAAAGCTGTAGGAAGCGGCAAAATCTTGCAAAAATCCGCCCGCCTAGGCGGCAAAACAGGCAGAAAAACAGGCTGTGAGCCAAATCGGTCTCGGGCCGATTTTTTTGCCATGGCGAAGCGGAAACGCGGCGGAAAGTCGTTCTGCTTCACTGGAAGCTACACTAGCATGTAAACAACCGGTCGTAAAATGGCACCGGGCACCAAAACCATGGCACCAAAAGTGTAGGCTGTAATGCTGATCGACGCGATCAAGAACCAGCTCTTGCTCTACGACAAGAGTGGCACTAAAACGTACTGTCAGCAATACTCGCGATAGTATTCAACGTCGCGCGACCGGAGGTGCGGCAACGAAGCCTTGGCGTGACCCAACTTCTCGCGCTTTTGCAAGGCCAGGCGGACCCACCACCGCCGTTTCCGAGGTGTCCGCGTCTTCCGTTTATTTATTGTCCATTTCTAGAAAACAAGTAGGTAGAAGTATGAAAGCCATTTCTTCTTCCACTTCTATGGCAAACAATAGTTAGACAGATTCCTCGTTGGCGCTCCAAAATTCTCCTCGCACGTGTACGGTATGTTGCAGAAGTCGCGGGGTGCTTTTCTCGTCGCGACGATAGATTGGGAGCGTAGGTCTCACGTAGGACGCGCAGGCTTTGGCGAGCCCCAACACTAGGGCCAGCCCGGGTTTTAGCTGTGGTGTTCCCGTTGCCCCTTTGGTGTCCTGGAGGCGCCGACAATACGAAATGATGAAATGTTATTACAACTTGTGAATACAAGCTATTAAAGAAATATTATCACGACTAGGCACCAACCTGTGACTCAGCGCTAGCGCGCCCGTGTGCGGAGAATTACGGAATGCCAACGAGGAATTTACCGAAGGTCACAGATGACACGCAAAGTTGCGTAAAATGATCACTTTTGATGACGGCACAAGGGTCAAAGAATGAACATACCGCTCGAAATAATGCGATAATGAGCGCCACCACGCCGACAAACGTACGCAGGCTAGATGGATCTGGACGAAAACGGCAGCGGCGGCCGCGGCGGTAGCAAAACAAATGTGAACAACTTGGACAGGCGCGGAAAAAATTTTCCGGCCGCTTTGGCCTTTCCGTCCGCTTGCCAAGTGTGAACGTAGGCTTAGTCTGCGCGAGAAACGTCTCTTGTTTGCGATTGCGCCCCTACGGAAGGCTGGCAATTACTGTTGTGTTGTTGAATTCCAAACCAGCAATTACGGAAGGCTGGTAGTTGCTGTTTTGTTGTGGAATCCCAAACCAGCAATGTACACACGAAGGGGTTCTGAATCTGTTGACGTAAAGGCAAATGATGGCTACACGCTCGCACACAGCGGAAGACACGTACAGCGGCCCATGCACTTGCTGCACGAAATGCAACCCTCTCGTATGAGGGAGCAGGGCGACGAAAGCTTCGAGAAAAAAAAAAAAAAAAACGCCTTACGCGTTTTTGCGCGTATTTAAGTTTTCTAGCGCAAAGACGCAGCGAACAAGCTATTGCTATGGGAGCAGGTATAGCCTGGTCACACGTGCATTTTCACGCGCATAGCCGTCCTTGACTTGTGAAACGCACTTCGCCCCGACGAGGACGACGCCATTTACGCTTAACGGAAATTAACAATTAATGATGTCTTCTTCGATCGCACGGGTCGTCTCAATGATGCGTTTTTGAAGACTGGTCCATTCAGTGGCGCGATGAGAGACCGTTGCTCCAAACGCCCACTCTACCTGTCGTACTTACTGTATTTACTGAGCTTACTTTACTTTTTACTTAATTTCTTCACAAGCACACGCACACGCGAGGGGGGGGGGGGGGGGTCCATGTCTTTGATATACATGTATAGAGTCTGCTTACACTAACGCTATTTATTATCGATCACGTGACCTAGAGGAAAGCAGAAGCTTGCCCCCCCCCCCCCCCCCCCCCCCCCCGGTTGGACCGGTGAACCCCCCCCGAAAAAAATTTCTGGCTACGCCCCTGAGTGACTCTTACTCACAAAATCAATGCTATTTTGAATGAAAAAATAAATAAAAACAGATGAACACATTTGAAAAAAATTATCATCTATCCAGTGTAGCTAAGTCGAGTGGATATCTTTTTCTTTTATAAGCCTTTCTCCCCCTTGCAGTTCCATAGACCTGATGTTCCACAAATTTTATTTATGAGTTGCAGATCTGTTCGTATGTAGCAATGGTTCGGATATCAGCCACAACTACTGATACCGTGTACACGTGCTACTTGCACTGTTTGACTAGATGGTTTGGTATTCCAGAAGCTATTCATAGCAATACCACGTGGGAAAATGCGATGACCCATGTCATTCGCCAAGCAGCAACTGCCTGGTTGAAGAATTGCAGTTTGCGAGCGGGTAAAAAGCCAGCATGTTACATAAAGCTTAGTGTTCAGGTAGTTTTTATATAGAAATTTAAAATATACTTATGTCTTTAAATGAGTCAGCATCATGTAGCATGTTTACTATCTTATTAAAATCGACTGTTGGTTCTATATCAGAAGTGCATGGTATGGGATTAACATTTTGTCTTGGGGGTTCTAAACTCTACTTACATCAATCTGTTCACAATGCCCAGATAACTTCCAAGGACCATCTATGCATGCTGTTGTGAAATCATGCTTTACTGTGGCCATAGGCAAACTTGTATACATTCTGAAGAATTTTACTTTAGACAATAAATTCTGGGAACCCCAAGTAGAGTTGGCGTTCAGGGCCACTTGCTTACAAGATGCAGTGTAAACGAAAGATATAATAAATATTTACTTCCAGGCAGCAAAAGGACATGGGAGATGCTTTAGGTGAACGTGAAAAGGCATTTTAAATTATAGAATGAATTATACCCGTCTTTTGGCACTATGCTTATGCCTGCAGATTTTAAGCAGTTTTTTATGTGTTGTATTAGTTTCTTTTATGCCATTGTTCAGTCTTGTGAGGACAGCCACTGAAAGGCCAGGCTTAAAACAAGTAACTATGCATCATGAGTGCATCAGTCCTATAATGTTTGAAAGTGGTGTGTGCATTACATGCCCTTAACAGTAGTCACCAAGAGAAAACAAAGTGTCTTCGCTAATTTTTCTAATATGTAGAGATTATTTCTTAGTCATGTTTATGCTAAGCATTTGGCTTTTGCTGGCCTTACTCTAAGTGAGTCTGGTCTTTTTTCCTTTTTTTGACTGGCGCAGATTCTTCAAAGGATACTGGACCTGCCGCCAGCTGATATGCCTTTCTTCCTCCTTAGTCCTGTACCTTAGTCCTGTTAAGATGTGGGGTCAGTTTTTCTAGACATGCATCCATAATATATGCAGTCTAGTCAATCAGTGCAAGGCATTACATGCCATTCATTTCCTATGTATATATTTAGTCAGAATCAAAGCAGGGCAAGCAGATGTACATAATTTGCAAGAATAAAACTTTGTATTTTGCTGATTTTGTTGCCTCTTAAACATTGTTATGAAATGCTGGCTATAGAAGAGGCATTTTACAAGATGTCTTTTTAATGTGCCTCATTCAACACTCTCGTGTGCTGCATGAATTTTGCTTGTGTTAGCAGTATAACCAAATTAATCGTGTGCTAATGCAGATCACTGGTAGTGGTATTGTTTTCTTGGAACCAGTGGTGTGATTCAGGATTTCTAGGAAATGTACATATATTGAATGCGACTGGATTTAACTTCAAAATAAAAACACGCAAAGCTACTAAGCTAAAAACAGTTCAGTATTATGTGCTAAATACATGCTTTTCCAAAGGCATACATATTAAAAGCTGCATAGATTCCATAGTTTGGTAATGAAATCTGTCAAGGTATAATAGTGAGAGCCCATCTGTGACATGTAAACATGTATGCATACATATGGCAACAATGCCATTTATGCACTGAAATAACATTCTTCAGAAATGAATAGACTCGCGGCCTATACACTTTGCAAGTGAACAGCATTTTAGAAATTGCATGTCGCACACGGCCTCTCAACATTATACCTTCACAGGCTTAATTACAAACTGTGGAATCTATGTGGCTGTTTTAATATTTATGCCTTTGCAAAAGCATGCATTTAGACCATTATACTGACCTTTTTCAGCTTAGTAGCTTTGGTGTGTTTTAAAGTTAAAGCCAGTCGCATTCAATATATGTACACTTTCCTAGAAATCCTGATTCATAAGACTGGTAAGAAGAAAAGCATATCAGTACCAGCGATCTGCATAAGCGCACGGTTAACATAAGCATTAGTTAACCTTTTTTTTTGCAAGGTGGATTGCATAATTTCTCCGGCAAGAAAAAAAAAGCCTTCTTACGCAAGTTCTACAGGTAGTCTAACGAACAGCTTGCCAAGACTCCCCCAAGACGAATACGGAGGGAGCATTAGCTTGGCTTCAGGAGTGCTTGTGGAGTTCTAAGGCTATTACTCAGCTTGTACAAGCCAGATTGTACAACCTCTTGGCTTGAACAAGCCCAAATGTAGACGTCTTGTAGATGGGTTTGTGCTACTTGGGATGAAACAAAATAAATGGGTTGCGATAGTGTTCAGGTAGTTGTACAGGAAAAAACACTGACTAACAGTGGAGGAAAATAACTAGGAAGCTTACCAGCAAGTATGCGACCGGTATGGTAAACAACATGGCAATAAAGAACATCAAACGCAAAGTCAGAGATGCTGAGACAATCTCATAGGTGGAGGCAATGGAATAGAAACCTGCTATGAGTAACTCTAAGAGGAAAAAACGAAATCAGGAAAGAAAAAAATTATAACTCAAAGGGAAGCTCTTTACTTTTCGAAGCGAGATCACGATGCCTTAGAACGCGTAGTTATAAAGCGAGGTACACCAAGGAAGAAGAAGCATGTGTTTGCTGCTGTAAAGCTAGGGAAACAATGGAACACGTTTTATTAGAATATGAGGATATGGAGCCTGAACCCACCCAGCTGTGGGTTTAGGCTCCTCTGGCCTCCTTGAAGTCCTTGGGTTCAGGGATAGCAGGTGGAAAGTAAACATGTGTGTGTGTGTGTGTGTGTGTGTGTGTGTGTGTGTGTGTGTGTGTGTGTGTGTGTGTGTGTTCGGCTGGTGGCTCCTTTTGATGCTGAAGTTTTTTCTATTTTTTGTGTTTAATCGTGCATCAGCAACACCCAGCGCTGTTTGTACGGGCCTTCAAGACTGCTGCTTTGCTGGGAGGCTCTCCCTGCGAAGCCTGCTATGGAGGAGATGGTGGTGGACCCATCTAGCGGCAGGGACAGACCTCCCGTCGCTCCTCAGTGGAATCAGAAGCTGCCGATTCCGAATCTGACGCCAGGTCGGACGACTCGGATGCCTTTATACCTTCTAAGCATTGTCGTTCAAGACGGAAGTCTTCGACATCGTCATCAAGCGAAGCAACCATCATATACAGCAGCATCGTGACTACAACTGTAGCCTTCGTACCGGTCGACGTGATGGTAAGCCTGAATGCCATCTCCAAACAGAAACTGCGTGATTTTTTCTTCAAACTGGCACCAGGTCTTATTCAAGAGGTTCGAGTGAACCCAAGGAAAAATATCATTGCCGTAGACACAACAGATGAGAATACGGTGCAAACTCTACTTGGTCTGTCTCAACTCTGTGGTGTCAACACGCGGGCTTACATACCACAGGGCGCGGATGTAACAGCTGGCGTCATATATGACGTTGCCCTCGACCTTCAAGACGACGCGTTAAAAAGCATGATCGTTTGCACGCCACCATGCAAAATCATCATCGCTCGACGGCTCGGCTCGTCAAAGTGTGTGAAGATTCTTTTCGACTGTGCAAAACTGCCTAGTCATATAAAGGCTGGACCAGTGCGATACCCAGTTCGGCCTTTCGTAGCAAGACCCTTACAGTGCCGCAAATGTTTACAGCTTGGTCATGTGCAGGGTTTCTGCACAAGTGCTGTGGTGTGTGCCAAATGCGGTCAAAATCACGACGCAAATTCTTGCGGCCGTCCGACATCTCGGTGCCCGAACTGTAACAGTGAACACTTGGCAACAGACAAAGAATGTCCCACACTGAAGAAAAACTAAAGTTCCTTAAAGAGAAAGCTAAGAAGGCATCAGGAGAGAAGCCGAGTAGCCGCAGTGACCGTCCAGCGTCTACAAATGGCAAAACTGAAGGTATATCCGCACGTACGAAGAATAGCAAAGGACACCGCGCGTCCGCAGGAAAGTGGGAAGCGGAATTTCTGTCTCTCTGCGATATCGTGGCCGGCGCTTCCATCGAAAACGTCCGAACCAGTATCTGCCAAGATGACGCCTCCGAAAGCTTCGGAACCAGCTCCATCCAAGGCATCGTCTACAGTAGAAAACTCTGTAAATAGGGAGCCTACAGCGGTCTCGGTCAACGATGACGAACAACTTATCAACCTGCTTAAGATGCTATGCTTGTCAACGTTGTTAGGTCTCTGATTGCCGGTCGTCAGACACCAGCAGCATTAGCCGCAGAGCAACTGCTAGAGGCTCTTGTTCCAGTGCTCGACGGCCTTCACTAGAAACATGAATGCTCGTGGAAAGCCCCGTCCCTCTGTGCTGCAATAAAATGTCAGGTCCTTACGACCGCGGCATGCCGATCGAGTCCTTCGGCTTCTCGCAATGAACACCCCGCCAGATGTTATAGCACTTGCAAAGCGATTTATTCACGTGTAAACGTCAAGGAATGCGAGAAACGTCAGGCGAACGTCAAGAAGCGGCGAGGCGACCAGCAGCCAAAATCCGGGCAAGCGCAAGCTCGGGGCGCGTGGTTAGCACTAACACTGTGGCTTGCTTGCTGACTGCTTCGTCGTCGTCTTGTCTTCTTCATTACATTGGCCCCCGGGAAGTAGCGTAGCCATCCTGGCGACTTAAGGCGTTGTCAGTATAGAGGGGTCATAATAGGGCTTGAGGCGACTCACGTGAACGATTTCTCGACCACGACGACGTAAGTCTTGAGACGGTGTCAAAGGCTCAACGTCATAATTGACTGGAGATGTCCGAGCGTGGATGCGGTAGGGCCCATGATAGCGGGCCAATAATTTAGACGAAAGGCCAGGCGTACTCGGAGGAATCCAAAGCCAAACTAGGGCACCGGTCGCGAAAGTAGTGAGAGATCGGTCGGTGTCGTGCCTGAGCTTCTGGTGACCTTGGTCCTCGGTTGTCAACTGAACGGGCCAACTGTCGACAATCTTCGGCGTACTTGGCGACATCAGAAATTGCAGCGTACTCAGATGAGTCAGGTGTGTAGGGAAGCATAGTGTCCAGCGTGCATGATGGCTCACGTCCGCACAAGAGGAAGAACGGCGAGAATCCTGTAGTCGCGTGCGTAGCAGTGTATATGTGATGAATGGAAGGACGGTGTCCCAATTTGTCTGGTCTGACGCCGTGTACATCGTCAGCATATCCCCCAGAGTGCGATTAAATCGCTCAGTGAGGCCATTAGTTTGCGGATGATATGCACTTGTCATGCGATGAACGATGTTACACTGCACGAGCAAGGCTTCAATAGCATCTGACAGGAAAACACGTGCCCTGTTGATTAAAAGCTCACGGGGAGCACCGTGGCGCAGTACGAAGTTGCGTAAGATGAAAAACGCAACGTCTCTTGCTGTGGCTGTAGGCAAAGCTGCAGTCTCGGCGTAACGCGTGAGGTGGTCCACGCCGACAATTATCCACCTATTCCCAGAGGTGGTCGAGGGAAGCGGGCCGTATAAGTCGATACCGACGCGGTCGAATGGACGGGCCGGGCAAGGGAGAGGCTGAAGTGTACCGGCCGGGCGTTGAGGTGGAGTCTTGCGCCGCTGACAGGCAGTGCAAGCACGTATGTACTTGCACACAAATGCATACATTCCGCGCCAGTAGAATCGTTGCCGCAAGCGATTGTAGGTCTTGAGAACGCCGGCGTGAGCGCTTTGTGGGTCAGTGTGGAAAGCAGCGCATATGTCCGTGCGCATGTGGCGAGGTACCACTAGAAGCCACCTCCGGCCATCAGACGCGTAATTCCGGCGATAAAGGAGATCGTCGCGAATAGTGAAATGGGCGGCTTGGCGACGCAGAGTTCTTGAGGCGGGTTAAGTGGATGTGACAGTGACAAAGTCAATGAGTTGACAAATCCACGCATCCTTGCGTTGCTCCGACGACATGTCTGCAAAGTCAATAGGCGACAAGGGAGCCGAAGAGGCTGACGGAGAAGCCGTGTCAGACGCTAGCGGCGAGCGGGACAGTGCATCAGCGTCCGAGTGTTTGCGGCCGGATCGGTACACAACACGGATGTCGTAATCTTGCAGGCGAAGCGCCCAACGACCGAGGCGTCCCGAGGGATCTTTCAGCGACGAGAGCCAGCATAGAGCATGATGGTCCGTGACGACGTCGAAAGGGCGGCCATAAAGGTACGGACTAAAGTTAGCCAAAGCCCAAATTATAGCGAGGCACTCTTTCTCGGTGACAGAATAGTTACACTCGGCTTTCTTGAGCGTGCGACTCGCGTAGGCAACGACGTATTCTTGGTATCCTGGTGTTTTTTGAGCCAATACCGCACCAAGGCCAACACCACTGGCGTCAGTATGGATCTCCGTAGGCGCATTAGGGTCAAAGTGACGGAGTATTGGTGGCGACGTTAGTAAGCGCCGTAGCGTTCGAAAAGATTCGTCGCATTCTGTTGACCAAGCAGACAGGCCGTTAGAGGCGGTCAGAAGGTTGGTAAGAGGCGCGATGATGGTAGCAAAGTCGCGCACAAATCGACGAAAATACGAGCACAGCCCAATGAAACTTCTAAGTGTTTTCAAGGAATTGGGCTTGGGATATTCGGCTACGGCACGCAGCTTCGCGGGGTCCGGAAGAACTCCCTCCTTGCAGACGACGTGGCCTAGTATCGTCAGCTGGCGTGCAGCAAAGTGGCACTTCTTTATGTTAAGTTGAAGACCAGCAGAGGTGAGGCACGTGAGAATCGCACGAAGACGAACAAGGTAAGTTGGAAAATCGCGAGAAAAAATGACGATGTCGTCAAGTTAGCAGAGGCAGGTATTCCACTTGTAGCCACGAAGGATGTTATCCATCATCCGTTCGAAAGTAGCTGGGGCGTTGCACAATCCGAACGGCATCACGTTAAACTCATACAGTCCGTCAGTGGTGACAAAAGCCGTCTTAGGTCGGTCAGGGTCGGTCATTGGAACCTGCCAGTAACCCGAGCGCAAATCCAGTGACGAGAAATATTCTGCCCCTTGCAAACAATCGAGAGCATCATCGATGCGGGGCAACGGGTATACATCCTTCCGAGTTATCTTATTGAGGCGGCGGTAGTCAACACAGAATCTGATAGAGCCATCCTTTTTGCGCACAAGGACAACAGGAGAGGACCAGGGGCTCTGGGATGGCTGAATGACACCACGCGTAAGCATATCATCCACTTGTTCGTTGATAATACACCGTTCTGCCGCTGAAACTCGGTATGGTCGTTGGCGTAAGGGCGCATGGGAACCGGTGTCAATGTGGTGTGTGACGCTTGTTGTACGACCTAAAGATGGTTGAGCGCAATCGAAGGAGGAGCGGAAGTCTCGAAGAAGGGCCAGAAGTTCGCTGCGTTGTGTTGACGGTAGATCGGCGACGGTGAACATAATGTTCACCTTGAATAGCGACACGTGCGGTGCAAACAGCTGAAGGCGCAATGCACTGTGAGCTGGCAGTGCGGAGCATTAGTCCAGAGAGCGACGTGGTCACTTTTTTGATCTTGCGGCATAGGTTTTCGCAGATAACCGAAACAGCGGCCCCCGTGTCAATAAGCGCTAATGCGGCGGTTCCTTCAACGTCGACGTCGATAATGTTTTGCGGCGAAATAGATGGAGGCCTTGGGCAGTTCGACGCGCATGCAGCTCTTGCCTCCGGAACTGCAGCGATCAGTTTCCCTCCTCCGTAGGAGGTCGGCGACGCATGGGTGATAGGGAGCGTCGTCGCGGAGATAGGGACCGGCGGTTAGCATAGGCTGGCTGATCGTCAGGGACGTACATTGGTGGCGACCGGGCAGAGGAAGGAACAGGCCTGCCCATGACGTCAAATGGCGAAGGTGGACATCGGCGACAGTGGCGGGCGACGTGTCCAGCGACACCACAGGCGAAGCAGATGGGCCTATTGTCTGGCGTTCGCCACGCGTCGGGGCGGCGGAGAAACGGAGCCGAAGGTCTCGCGAAGGCGAGCGGCGCAGCATTCGCGGTCGTCGGCCAGGCACGGGTCGGCATCGCAGGTCGAGCATACGGCGCAGGATGTTGAGGGGGTCGAGCCGCGACGGAAGCGTAGGTAAGTGGCGCAGTGACGGGTGGTTGGTGAGTCACAGGCGGGAGGGCCTCAGCAACCTGGGTCCGAATGACGTGTTGAAGGTCCGGAGCCAAAGACTGCGAAGGCTCGTGCGTGAGAGGCAGCAATGAAAGCTGACGCGCTACCTCTTCCCGGATAAAGTCCTTGATGGTAGAGAGCAGCGGCTGTTGATCGGCAGAGTGGGCAGCTAGCTGCAAGCTCGATAGTGTGTCTGGCGTCATGAGGGCTTGGCGGGCGATCGTGCGCTGCCTACGCAACTCGTCAAAGCTTTCACACAAGGAGACGAGTGCCGCGACTGTGGTGGGATTTCTCGCGAGCAGCATCTGAAAAGCGTCGTCCTCGATGCCCTTCAGGATGTGCTTGATTTTCTCGCCCTCTGTCATGGTAGGGTTGACGCGGTTGCAGAGATTCAGCACATCCTCGATGTAGCCCGTGTAATTCTCCCCTGGATGTTGCGCACGTTCACGCAAGCGCTGCTCTGCGCGAAGCTTGCGGGCCGTAGGCCGACCAAAGACGTCCGAAATGGAAGTCTTAAAAACGGACCAAGTGCGTATGTCGGTTTCGTGGTTGCGATACCACAGTTGCGCGATGTCCGCGAGATAAAACATGACGTGACTCAACTTCGATGAATCGTCCCATTTGTTATTGGCGCTGACCCGTTCGTATGTCGACAACCAGTCTTCAACATCGGAGTCACCTGAGCCGTTGAAGATGGGCGGATCCCGCTCACGGTACACGGCGCTGCAGGTGGCAGGCGCTGCCGAAGGTCAGTCTGAGTCGAGGTGTCGTTGACCATCATGGGTGCAGGAACCGAAGGGAGCGTCCGGGAGCGGAGTTCCAGGTTGGTGCGGGGGACCCACGCAGCCTCCACCAAATGCAAAGCGATTTATTCACGTGTAAACGTCAAGGAATGCGAGAAACGTCAGGCGAACGTCAAGAAGCGGCGAGGCGACCAGCAGCCAAAATCCGGGCAAGCGCAAGCTCGGGGCGCGTGGTTAGCACTAACACTGTGGCTTGCTTGCTGACTGCTTCGTCGTCGTCTTGTCTTCTTCATTACACACTTCAAAAAACCAATGTAAGAAAAGATGATTTTAGACTTCCTAGTTACGTAGACATCCACAGCATGATGATGATGATGATGATTTATTGGCATCCCCTTTGAAACGGGGCGGCGACAAATAGTCACCTAGCCTGCTTGATTTAATCAGGTATATTATACATGTTCTTTATCCATCATTTTTGTATACCTCTCATTATTTTTATTTTTCAAAAATTTACCTTGTACCGCTGCCTATGATTTTAAGAGATCAGGTCGTATCCATCTTTTCCCAGCTTTTTTCCCACCAGTACTCTAATCGTCTCTTGCTGATCTCTACGGCTGATCTGTTTATGTTTCCTTCCACTTTAAACCCAAGCGCTTCTGGGAGTTGCACGTTACCTACGGTTCTCGCTGGGTGGATCCCGTCGCATTCCATTAGGATGTGCTGAGTGGTCTCTGGATCTTTACTGCAGCATACACATGTCTCATCTAGTTCCGAATATTTGTTCCGATATGTTTTCGTCCTTAGGCAACCGGCTCGAGCCTCAAATAGCAAGGCACTGCCCTTTGTGTTATCGTACAAATTTTCCCTTCTAATTTCTTTCTTCTCATTCTTGTAAATCTCCATTGTCCTTTTTATTTCCATTCTTTGCATCCAATTCACGGTCTCTATTTCTCTCACTTTCTTTCTGATGACCCCTGGTTGTCTATTTACAGTTTCGATTATCCTGTACTTGGTTGCCAACTTCCTTGACCTCTTCCTCCATTCTGTGTCCACGCTTTTCATGTAGAGATACTTGTGCACTTTAGCCGCCCATTTATTTTCATGCATGTTCCTGAGCCTTTCTTCAAAACAAATTTTGCTCTGTGCTTCTCTGACTTCAAAAGAGGCCCAACCCATGTCACCCTGCACTGCCTCATTTGTCGTATTACCGTGTGCTCCCGAAGCCAACCGGCCTACTGATCTTTGGTTAACTTCCAAACCCGCCAATACATCCGATTTTAAG
Source organism: Dermacentor silvarum (assembly GCF_013339745.2). NCBI lineage: Eukaryota > Metazoa > Arthropoda > Arachnida > Ixodida > Ixodidae > Dermacentor > Dermacentor silvarum. Next base: position 161,622,263 of record NC_051154.1, read on the forward strand.
CATATAATGGCATTTGCAAATGTTAGCGCTGGCACCATTACTCCTTTCCAGATTCCACGCACCACCTCATACTTATTGTGACCCCATAGTGCTCTGTGTTTTATTATTGCTGCATTCCGCTTCCCTTTATTTTCAGATTATCTTGGTGGTTGCTTGAGTAATTCTTCCCTTCGTTTATGTGTACGCCAAGCGAAGAGCAAACGCATCGTACAACGCTTCGACCGACTTCCCAATACGGCTGCCACTTCCTCCTGCAACGACCCTCCGGCATCACATCCGCCTGCCACGCCAAGCTTGACACAGGTCATCCGCCGCGAACTTGAGGCTATGGCTCCAAGTTCTCACTGTCCCCATACGCACGACAACATGACCATCTCGCTAATTCAAGCTGTTGTCCGCCAAGAAATTGCCAACATGGACATCCAGTCTGCCGTCCGCCCACGTCCCACCCCTACCACTCCTGTCTTTGCCTCTGCTGCACCTCGCCAGTCGTTCCCGAGTCGATATCGGAACCCATCTGAGTGGCGAACACCAGATGACAGGCCGATTTGCTTTGCTTGCTCCCGGGTCGGTCACATCTCCCGCCACTGCCGTAGTAGCCGCTGGTACTCCTCGCCTCGACCATACGCTGATCGCCGCTTCAACCGAGACCCTCGGTCTCTGTCGCCCCTTTCTGAACCATACCATGCTGGCCTTCCCTCTCGGGGAAACACCACTAGCCGCTCGCCCTCGCCGCAACGCCGTCAGTCCCGCTCGCCTACACCTCGACGCCCCTCGTCCCCGTCCTACGCGGGCCGCTTCTCGGGAAACTAAGCAATGCAGTCCCCGGAGGTGAGGCTGCGTTGACGACTCGGACTGCAAAACCTCTGCTGACCCCTGCTGCTCGACCGAACCTCGTTGAAATTTTTGTTGATGATGTACCCGTTCAAGCCCTCATCGATACTGGCGCTCAGGTGTCGGTTATGCGATCAGATCTTCGTAGCCGTCTCCGTAAAGTCCTGACACCTGCCGAGTCACCAGCCGTCCGAGTGGCTAATGGCAGTACAACAGCCGTGATGGGAATGTGCGCCGCCCGTGTTACCATTGCCGGTCGTCCTGTGTTAGTCCTGTTCACTGTACTGGCCGAGTGTCCCCACGAAGTGATTCTTGGAATCGACTTCCTGACTGCTCATTCAGCACTTATTGACTGTGCAACCGGCACCCTTCGCCTTGAACTGCCCCATTACTTTGCCGACCCGACCGAAGACCACAAGTCCCGACTTCGTTCTGCTGAATTTGTTCGCCTGCAACCTGATGCTGCGACCTACGTCCTCATGTCGCCTTCTTCTCCACTTCTAGATGGTACTTACGTGGTGTCCCCACTTTGCGACGTTCTCCTGGCTCGCCAAATCGCACTACCCAGCTCCATTGTCACTCTTGTTAACAATCGAGCGTGGCTTCCCCTTCTGAACTTTGGTTCGTGTCTGCAAGTGCTTCCTGAGGGTGTATCTCTCGCTTTGCTGTCCCCTTTGGAAGAGTGTGGAGTAGCTGTTCTTACGCCCGAACCACGATTCGACACTGCTCCAGCTTCCGACCATCCTACTTCAAGCAACGACAAGTTTACGCCCATGATAGCTACTGACCTACGGCCTGCTTACGCCGACGCCCTTCGCCGTATTCTGATGTCCTACGAAGACATCTTTGATTTTGGAAATCGCCCGCTAGGTCGCACCCGTGTCGTCACCCATCCCATCCTCACTGGTGACGCTCCTCCTATACACCGGAGGCCCTACCGTGTGTCAGCAGCTGAACGCCAGGTGATCCAAACGGAGGTGGACAAAATGCTCTCCAAAGATATTATCGAGTCTTCCTGCAGTCCGTGGGCGTCACCTGTCGTTTTGGTTAAAAAGAAGGACAATACCTGGAGATTTTGTATCGATTACCGTCACCTGAATACGATTACGAAAAAGGACGTGTATCCGCTTCCGCGTATTGATGACGCGCTGGACTGCTTACATGGTGCCAGTTATTTTTCATCGATTGATTTGCGCTCCGGCTACTGGCAAATCGCAGTGGATGAACGAGATCGCGAAAAGACCGCCTTCGTCACCCCAGATGGTCTCTACCAATTTAAAGTGATGCCTTTTGGACTGTGTAATGCCCCTGCTACCTTCGAGCGCATGATGGACTCTCTTCTGCGCGGATTCAAATGGACCACATGCCTCTGCTACCTTGATGACGTCATAGTTTTTTCGCCGACGTTTGAGAGCCACCTTCACCGACTCTCAGCTATCCTTGATGTTTTTAGACGTGCCGGCCTACAACTCAATTCTGCAAAATGCCATTTCGGCCGCCGCCAAATACGAGTACTTGGTCACTTGGTTGACGCTTCTGGCGTCCAGCCTGATCCTGACAAAGTTCGTGCCGTTGGGAAGTTTCCCCTTCCGCGTTCTCCTACCGATGTCCGCAGTTTTCTAGGGCTGTGTTCCTATTTTCGGCGATTTATCCAGAACTTTGCCGAAATCGCTCGTCCTCTCACAGACCTTCTGACAAAGGACACCACTTTTCGTTGGGGACCCGACCAGGCTGAAGCATTTTCAACGCTTATCAGTCGCCTTACCAATCCACCCGTGTTGGGTCATTTTGATCCGCATGCCTACACCGAAGTTCGCACTGATGCAAGCGGCCATGACATTGGCGCTATCTTGTCCCAACGACAGCGGGACACCAATCGCGTGATCGCGTATGCTAGCCGTCTTCTTTCTGCACCAGAGCGAAACTACTCGATAACAGAACGTGAATGCTTGGCCCTTGTTTGGTCCATTGCTAAGTTCCGCCCTTACCTGTTCGGTCGACATTTCACCGTCGTGACAGATCATCATGCCTTATGTTGGCTATCCTCCCTCAGAGACCCGACAGGCCGTCTTGGCCGCTGGGCTTTACGCCTGCAAGAGTACACGTTTTCCGTGTCCTACAAATCTGGGCGGTTACATAAGGACGCCGACTGCCTCTCCCGCTACCCTGTCGACCCACCGGATGGCACCGAAACCGATACAGATACCTGCGTTTTGTCGATCGCCGACTTCTCACGCATCGCCGACGAGCAGCGTCGTGACCCATATTCGCGATCCATCATCGAACGCATTACCTCGGAGCAACAGGACGCTTCTCTCCGTATGTTTGTTCTCCAGGACGGGACCTTATATCGACGCAATATGAATCCTCATGGTGCTGAACTGCTCCTCGTCGTTCCCCAGCATCTGCGCTCGACAATTCTCTCGCAGTTACACGATGCGCCTACCGCTGGTCATTTGGGTGTCTCCCGTACATATGACCGTGTGCGCAGACGATTTTTCTGGCCTGGGCTATATCGCTCTGTTCGAAGCTACGTCGCTGCCTGCGAACTTTGCCAACGCCGCAAGAAGCCTCCATTGTCTCCCGCTGGCCACCTTCAGCCTATAAATATCCCCAGTGAGCCATTTTTCCGCGTCGGCCTGGACCTCCTTGGCCCATTTCCTACCTCATCCTCGGGCAACAAGTGGGTGGCTGTTGCGACGGACTATACCACGCGTTATGCCATAACGCGGGCCCTCCCTACAAGCTGCGCAACTGATGTGGCTGATTTTCTCCTCCATGAAGTCATCCTATATCATGATGCCCCACGTCAGCTACTCACCGATAGAGGCCCCTGTTTTCTTTCTAAGGTTGTCGACGACCTTCTTCGTTCTTGCTCAACGTCCCACAAGTTCACGACGGCTTACCACCCACAGACAAACGGACTTACCGAGCGTCTCAACCGTACACTTACGGACATGCTCTCCATGTACGTGAGTGATGATCACCGGGATTGGGACTGCACCTTACCTTTCGTGACGTTTGCATACAATTCGTCGCGTCACGATATTACTGGTTATTCCCCGTTCTATCTACTATATGGCCGTCACCCTCTCCTGCCTCTTGACTCACTGCTCCCTTCTGACGCCACCACTACCACGTTCTATGCTCACGACGCCATTGTTCGCGCAGCCGCAGCACGTCGTATTGCCCGTGACCGTCTTCTGGCATCTCAGACTATCCAGAAGCACCGTTACGACAGTCATCGTCGGGACGCTCATTTCAGCCCTGGGTCCCTTGTTCTGCTTTGGGTACCCTCCCGTCGCGTCGGCCTTTGCGAAAAACTGCTGCCACGATACGTCGGGCCATACCGAGTTCTTCGCCAAGTCACCAGCCTCACATATGAGATCTCACCTGTGAATTCAAAGTCTTCTACCACCCCAGGAACTGATATCGTGCACGTTTCGCGACTAAAGCCCTATAACTCGCACGCTGATTCGACACCCTAAGAAGCATCGAGACGATGCTTCTGCCGCCGGGGGGTTCATGTCACGTACGAGTTTGTACCGCTGTGGACAAAATGACGTTGGTTGGGGGGAAGAAGAGGCTGAAGTGTCTCGGAGCTCGGTAGATGGTGTCACCCTGGCCACAGAGCTACAACCCTCTGTATATATTGTAAATACATATATTTTCTCTCCGTAACAATATTGCTTCACTATGGGTATTACTTGCTGTTGAATTGACACCACGAAGTTACTCGTGTGTTCATTAAAGGTCATAATCCCTGATTTCTCTGTGCTAAACTTAAGCCCTAGATTTGTCGCTGCGTTCCCACAGATATTCGCAAGTATCTGTAAATCTTTTTTATTGTCCGCTAGTAGCACAACGTCGTCTGCGTACATCAGTCCAGGGACCTTCTGTTGCACCATTTGTCCATTACGCATGTAGGATAAATCGAAACCTAATTCGCTGTTTTCCAGTCGTCTTTCTATACCCTTGACGTAAAGTGTGAACAACAATGGTGACAGAGGGCATCCTTGCTTCAATCCTTGGTGAATTCCCACGATTTCATTTCCTTTTCGGCCTTCCCATACCACTTGTACTTGGTTGTCTCGATATATCTCCTTTAGCAGCTCCACGAAATCGTCATCTATGCCTTCGTATTGAAGAATATCCCACAACAATTCCCTTTCTACGCTTGTCATAAGCTTCTTTAATATCTAGAAATGCTATCCATAAAGGTCTTTTCTGAGCTACTGAAATCTCTATGCACTGAGTTAGTACAAACATATTGCCTTCTAAGCGTCTGCCTGGCCTGAACCCATTCTGTAGTTCCCCCAATACATCGTTTTCCTCCACCCACTTCGACAGTTCTAATTTTATGGCTTGCATTGCCATTCTATATATCACCGACGTTACTGTAACTGGCCTGTACGAGCTCGTGTTATCCTTATCTCCTTTGCCTTTGTAGATGAGATTCATCTTGCTTTCACGCCATCCATCGGGAATATTGTTTGTTCTAATCACTTGCTCTATGGCATTAGTCAGCAGTGCCTTGCTTTTTGGACCGAGGTTGGCATGCGGATCCTTCCAGTGTACGGACGTCACGCATCCGCGAAATACTTTAAAAGCATCGATATATATCCGAGATGACCTACATTTTGCAGTTATTGACACAAGCGATATCTGCGATGCCGATTTTGAATGTACAGCCGTTACTGTGAGTCTCAGAGATACGACGACGACTGTGGCAAGCATATATTATCGACCGACACGATCTTCAGACACCACCTTATTGAAGTCCTTAGTCTCTCAGTGTGGCCCATCATTTGTGCTGTGCGGGGACTTCAATGCTCGCCATCCTCGCTGGTGTTCTCGTCAACAAGACCAGCGTGGGATAGAGATCAATGAGCTTATGTTAGACATGATCTACAAACACTCAATGACGGCTCACCTACATTTGTCGGCAGAGGGAAGGGACAGTCCACCATAGACCTTGCGATATCAACAAGAGATGTGTGTCTCGCCTGGTCATGTGAATCTGACCCATGGTGCTCAGATCACCTACCAATTTGGTCGATTCCAGAACATACTCCTAGCCGCCACACTGCCGCCTACACAGTGACGAACGGGAACAAGTTCCGTCAGCTGATTTCAGAGGTTCCATCACACGACAAGCTGTTTAAACTGGTGAGCAAGTGTCTTCAACAAGCTACCGTAAGACGACGGTGAGGCATAGATAAACCGATTCCTGATCTTAAGCTCTTGAGGCTACGCGCCTGTCGACGCCGCGCGTACAGGAGAGCGCAGCGCTCTAAAAGAAGCCCCGATTGGACGATGTATAACCGCGTAGACGCAGCCATACGGCGGCACACAAAATATCTTCGTCGAAAGAGCTGGGCAGCACTGTATAGTTCACTGCATACGGCAAATGGCTTTGGAAGTGTTTGGCGAATACTGAAGGCTCTTCGCACTCCTGAGATCTGCAAGAATCCAACTGCTGCTCTGTGCATAACGACTGGCCGGACTCCGAAAATTCTTGCGGAAGCATTTGCCGATCTTTTCGTACCTCCTATGTCAAGTGACAACGCAAACAATGACCTTAATCCTCTGACAAGTCAGAACATCACAACGTTCTGCTATGGTCCAGCCTGCCAGATGGATGCAACAGACTTTACTCTCGAGGAGCTGCATCACGCCCTCAGCCTCTCCAAACGTCGCACAGCCCCTGGTGAAGACGGTGTTACGTACCAGGCATCACGAAACATCGATGAGTCCTTTCATCAAAATGTCTTGGACGCATATAACGAAGTGTGGCAAACGTCTCTAATCCTCAATGATTGGAAATCATCTGTGGTGATACCAGTCTTAAAGCCCGGTCGCCCTGCAAAAGACCTAAAGTCTTGCCGGCCAATATCGCTAACTTCTAATGTTATGAAGCTGATGGAACGAATGGTACTGCTTCATCTAGGCGGCAGGCTACAAGAGCTTAATTTCTTTCCTGATGTCATGAGCGGCTTTCGTCGTCACCGTTCAGCCCTCGATAGCATAGCAGACCTCGTTTCATCTCTAGAGTCTGCTCGAGAAAACAAGCACTCTGCATACATGCTCTTCCTGGATATACAGTAAGCTTTCGATTCGGTTCCCCATAAGGCGATTATTATCGCCCTTAGGAATGCGGGAATTTCGGGTCGACTGCTTCATTTCGTGCATAACTTTCTATCTCAGCGCCACATGAAAGTGCGTGTTGGAGGAGCAACAAAGTGATTGTCGCCCTGTTAAGTGCGGTGTACCACAAGGCAGCCTTTTGTCGCCGCTTCTCTTCAACAGTGTACTTGCTGGACTTCCAAGCCGATTGCCTCAGGAACCTGACTTTCCAATATGTATAGCAATCTATGCTGATGACATTGCACTGTGGATCAGCGGCCCTTCGCACCACGGTCCACGTCTTCGTGGAATCTTGCAGAGAGCTCAGAATGCGACTTCAGATTACTTGGAGGAAGTTGGTCTGCAGATCTCACCAGCTAAGTCAGTCGCAATTGCGTATCATCCGAGGCAACGGGCTCGTCGAACCATGAGCCGGCTGTACCTCGGAGAGGCACCAGTACAATGGGTACAACACCACCACTACCTGGGCGTAATTATCGATGATCGCCTCTCTTGGCGCCCTGCCATTACCTCTGTGCGGTGCAAATCCCCGTCGCTGCTCAAGTATGTTGCCGCCTTGACTGCTAGGGGCGCTGGCTGCGACCAGACGACAGCACTTCAGGTATACCAATCATCTGTCCTCTCTGGCGTGATGTATGCCTTGCCAGTCTTGAACGTGCCACCAAATGTGATGTCTGAGTTGGAACGGGACCATCGTGTTGCTCTCCGAATCATGCTTGGCTTACCTCGTGAGGCGCAATCTGTTCCACTACTCACGCACGGAAGCGCACCAGTTGCCCCTGAGCTTGCAAGCAGACCAGAGAGCGCTACACCATATCGAGCGTTTGCACCGAGCATCAGACGGCCAAGCACTGATTAATCGGCTGCTTCAGCGCCCATTCTCTCGGATGGGGAAAATGGCGGCATTGTTTGTGGACATTACTCACAGTTTAGGAGACACTACTTCATTCACAACTCCGAAGAAGCGCAACAAATGTTCCTTCCCAATTTATCTGACAATTCCCGAAATACACAAAAAATATATAATCAGCCTGTTCCGGCAATATTTCAATTGGCCCAGTCCCACCTATATTTGAAAAATTTGAAGGCTATTTTGAAGTATTCACGGATGCATGTGTACACAGCGACGCGCAAGGCGCTTCTGCAGCTTTCTTCTGCCCACGGGTATTTAGGCGGGTATTTAGAATACTACATCCAACCTCATCAACAACTGCAGAACTAGCAGCGATTGATGTTGCTCTGAAATACGTACACGGAGAATTAAACGCCTTGAAGGTCGTCATTCTTACATGCTCCTGTGCTGCCCTCAGCAGACTTAGACAAGATGCCGATAGCCCATTGTTGTGCAGTATCCAAGAAACTTCCGGCAAAATTACTTCCTGGGAAGTGTACCTCATTGCCCAGTGGGTACCCTCGCACGTGGGCATCGCTGGAAATGAAGAGGCTGATCGCCTCGCTTCAAGCTGTGCCCACCACGAATGTGACTGCCCTGACATTTCGTGCATGTTTGAAAACGCTCGTCTCCTGATACGCCGACACCTCCTAAAGCAGCACCCAGACCGGCGTGTTGCAGACGGATCGTTCCCTGCCCGTGTTCGTGGTCGAGGCTTGCCCCGTCGTGCTAGAGCACTGTTATACAAGTTAAGGGTTGGGTCTGTGTTGGTGCGCGAACGCCTATACCGACAAGGACGTGTGGACAGCCCGTCGTGTACGTTTTGTGGCTCCTGTGAGGCACTTGAACATCTAGTTTTAGAGTGTCCCGCATTCGTTGCACAGCGCGCATTACTAATTAAGGAGTATAGACTTATGGGGCTGCAATGTGCGACCCTTGACGATTGCCTATTTCCAAGGGGGAGCGCTGCTCGACGTGACCAGGCCCATCGAGCCCTGCTAACTTTTCTGAAGGACACTCACTTGGCCTCCCGTTTATAGACATTATTTGTATTTTTGTTTTGTTCTGTCTGTGTCTCCGTCATTTCTTTATTTCCTCTTTTCTTTTCTTATATTTTCATTTCCTCTATTCCCTCCTCCTATAGGCCGCATTTTGATGGGGGCGAAATGCGAAAACACCCGTGTACTTAGATTTAGGTGCACGTTAAAGAACCCCAGGTGGTCCAAATTTCCGGAGTCCCCCACTGCGGCGTGCCTCATAATCAGAACTGGTTTTGGCACGTAAAACCCCATAATTTAATTTTTTATAGGAGTAGGCAGGCGTTGTGCCCCTCTCTGTGGCAGTTGTCAGCTTGCTCCCTCCTTAATCCCTTTGTGTCCTTGTGTGTATATGTGTACAAATCAAATAATAATAATAATAATAATAATAATAATAATAATAATAATAATAATAATAATAATAATAATAATAATAAACAATAATAATAATAACAATAATAATCTCGAAAAGATACGTAGGACATTAGGCAAAGTAAGAACAAGAGTTTGGTGGTGCAACTCACCACCCCGTTTGAAAGCGGACGCTCATAGCGTCAATCCATCCATCCATTTATTGCCTTAGCGAAAATTCCAATACAGATCTGTATTAGTGTAATAAATGTTTGTATGAGACGTATAACATAGGAATGTACAAAATAGATAGTCTGATAGGAGTTTATATTAGTCTAGTACAATTGTTTATTAGTTTCCTTGTTAGTACAATAAAAATTTACATTATACACCTTTTACAGAACCGCCATTGAGCGCCTTCAGGCCAGTACTGGGGCCTTAGTTCCTTTGGGACTAATAAATGTTATTTCTCCCTCTCTCTCTTCCCATAGCTAGGCTATCATAGCGGACGACGAGCATAGTAAATGGAGAAACGCGATGTGTTCGCTTACCGGTTGAACTGAAAACTACGCCAGTGAAGCGTCGCTTCCAACCGAAAGCCCAAACCGAACGTTAGTGCGGCTGATAATTTACACACGGCCTTTTTTAGCCTGATGGTGGTGAGCGGATCCTCCAAGTCGCCTCGTGTGCGTCCTGCGATGAAGCGAAACCCGCTTACGCGTACTCCTATCTATCTATCTATCTATCTATCTATCTATCTATCTATCTATCTATCTATCTATCTATCTATCTATCTATCTATCTATCTATCTATCTATCTATCTATCTATCTATCTATCTATCTATCTATCTATCTATCTATCTATCTATCTATCTATCTATCTATCTATCTATCTATCTATCTATCTATCTAATCTATCTATCTATCTATCTATCTATCTATCTATCTATCTATCTATCTATCTATCTATCTATCTATCTATCTATCTAACCTTGTACGCCAACCCACTGGACCAAGTTGCCTACCAGCTTGGGCCCCTATATATGTACATGTGTTCGCGGTCGTGATGCCTTCGTGGTCATTCCATCGTCTTCATTGCAGCTTCTTCATCTGACTCTTCTCATACCGCCGTCGTTGCCGACCCAGTGGCCTAAGTTGTCTTGTAGCTTGGACCACTAGGTGTGTGCTCCTGGACGTGATGCCGTTGTGGTCGTTGCGTCGTCGTCAGCGTACAGCTTCGTCTTCCGACATCGCCATGCCGTCGTCGTCACACATTCGTTGTAATACCATCGCCGTGATGCCATCGTTGTCATACGTCGTGGTCGTTCCGTTGTTGTTATTCTAACTTCGTCGTTGCGCCGTTGTCGTCACGCTGTCGTCTTGCTGTCGTGAGCAATCTTTTATTCCCTTGCTCCCTTTCCCCAGCACAGGGTAGCCAGCCGGTCTGTGAACTGGCTAACCTCCCTGTCTTTCCGGATAATCCTCCTTCCTTCCTTCCTTCTGGAGGGCGACTTTGGAATTGCAGAAGTTGGACCATTTCTGAGGCGTTTCCTGATCGATCAATTCAATTGCTGCACGCAGAGCTGCAAGTTCGACAGCAGTCATTGATCTCTTGAGCGATGTCCTGAATTTTATCACGGTAGAGTTTGCTGGGACAAATACCGCAGCTGCTGAACTGGATTGCATGACAGACCAATCGGTGTAAACATGTAAGCGGATACTAGACAATCAATAAAAGTTATTTTCTCTCTCTCTCTCTCTCCATGTCCAATCGTGGTTTTGGCAAGTAAAACCACATAATTCAGTTCAGTTATATATAGGCCGGACACCGGCCGAAACGTCGGAAGTAAATAAACGTTTCGCACGTTCGTCCCTTCATTTCGATAAACCACTGGATCCGCAGAAACATTCACTTGATATACGTGTATTGTAATGAAGCAGAGGCGCCCCTGTGTATGTGCCGACTGAACAGGAAGACGAAGGACCGTGCCGTGATCGTGAGGGAACCCCGTGCTACGAACAGCCCTTGCAGTGCCTACCTGTACCTAGCGTTCTTGCAACGTTATCGACGACAATAGACCTCGTCGCAGTATATATATTCACAAAAGCGCCACGTGCGGACTTCGCGGCGCCTCCGCTAGAAGCCGTAGCATGATCAGAGGGACGCGCGAGAGAGGAGCCCGGCTGCAGCATATGCCTCATACAATAAGCGTTTCGGCGGTGGCAGAATACGGTGTGCCGTTAGATCGCTTCAATGCTAATCGCATTAACGTCGACGCTCATCCTGAGATGGTTGCTGCCGATTTTTCTCTCTTCTGTTTTCTGGTGACAGCACATACGCCTGATCATTTCAGTTCTATGTAAACCGCCGTGACGGTGGATGTGCGAGCAAACTGTTGATAAAGTCATTTCCCGTGCCATTAAAAATGTATCTCCGTCGTTTTCACAGCCTCTTGCAACAATCGGTTATTCTGAGCATGCAAGACCGAGAACGGTCAGAGCTATAGATGCATGAAGGTCTGCTCATTTATCTATGCTCTTCTTATATTTGCTTCTCGTTCACCGAGTTAGTGACTCGGATGAAAAAAAAATGATGGAAGTGATTAAAATTTCCCGCTCAATGTGCCTCGGTGTTTTGCGCTTCAACGAAACTGCAGTCAGTTAAGGGCACTATGTTATACTTTACGGGCTTAGGACAAGATTTGCAGTGAAACAACATATTTTTAATTCCTGTACTTGCCACAACATTGAAAAATGTGTTTAGACGGTATACGTTCTCGGCTTATCATGACAGCATTCGCAATCCACCGCGATTAGGCGTACGTACGAGCTCTGACTGGCCGTTTCCTCCTCTTAATAAAATGCGCATTACCGGACGCGAAATCTCCTTTAAGAAGCACAACAGTGCGGCGCGACATAAAAAGTGCACGTACGAAAGGACACTCAATTGTTCCTAGATCCCTCACGCTTGTAATTGTTCAGATCGCATTTATATGGGAACTAAACACTTTTTTCAATGCTCACTAGCCTAATCTGTAAAAATACTCATCCATATATGACAGACAGCTATTTATTTGCTAAAAGGCAATGTACGTACAACACGCGAACTCGCGCTTCACCTTACTGGTACTGCAAGGTACGCTTAATGACATAGTGTCGGAGGATACGTTTTCAGGTGTATCAAGCCACACTTTGCTTCATATATGCAATATGTTATATGATATCCATTCAATATAGTTAGTACAAGCCCATTCCCCTTTTGCGGCAATCTAGGCATTCGGTTGCACACAGAAGGCGTTGCATGGCTACGCATCCAGTAGCGCCATCTCTTTTACGCTCACCGAACTAACAGCTGCAAACGGTCGTTGTAGTTGGTATATTAGTGCTATGCATATGCTTGGTTGATAAACTAATATATTCGGTCATTAGGCTTACCGTCAATTATGACTATTACAGAAAAAGCTATTCGACCTTGTAAATTTAAAGGCATAAGATCATGCACATTTGTGTTGGAATCGGAAATAAATGCAAATTGGTTTTGATGGGGTTCAATATGTCCAATTGTTCCCAATAGGTGCCCGTGTGAAGTAACTTGAGAAGTAATGCGTTGAAACAACAAAATATTTACCACCAATAATAAACTCCTAATTACACTTTTAATATTCAAATAAGATGATGAATTTGGCATATTTTGGCGCTCTTAGCGCCAAAATATGGCCATAGAGCGCCAGCTTAAATAAGAGATTTTTGTAGTTTGGTATATGATCCGTGGATGGTAGCATTAATATTTTTTTCTTTAAGTTGGAAATCTCACCGCACGCTCAATATTGTGGGAAAAAGCAAAGAAATTGGTCACACAGATTCACTCGATTCCTAAGATGCCAGTCACTATTTTTGCAGCCAACCACTGACACGCCTTCCCTCTACCGTTCCACACTTTGTAGTACGAATGGAGCACAGTGCGTTAGCGAACATCCAGCTGCATTTCCGACAGCTGATCGCACAGTAGCAGTTCAGAAGCAGTAATCGTTTCGTATTCGTGCCGCGTTCGCTGAGGTAACGTGCAGTGCGTCGCCGAAAGCGCCATTTCGTTTATAGACCTTTTAGAGCCAGAAGTCTGCGCACCGTGCACCAGGGGCCGCCACAGACCCACCGCCATCGAACGCCTTCTGAATCGAGAGCAAGCAGACATCTGCCGTCGCCCACCGCTCCAGCAACGTTCCGCCGAGAGGCCAGGAATCGTTTAGTAACATATTTATTTAAAATGTCGAAGAGCACGGGGAAGACCTGCTCTGTCGTCGACTGCAACAACTGCGACAGCGACTTGAATGTCTGGGACGAGACTGTATGCGAGCTCGATCTGCCTCAGCAGCAAAATGAATGCCCGTGTGTATACGACCGGCAACCATGCAATTGCCGGTAATGACTGCAAGACAAGCACTATACTTGCAGCAACAACACAGCGTTACCACCACCGCTGGCACGAAATATCACGGAATGTTCAACTTTGTTCGATAAGCATGCAAGTCAGCTGTACGTCCTCTCCATGGAAGCGCGACTGACATACTTGAACAATTTCACTTTCTATAACAGCGATTTAATTCAAACGCGGAATATTAGGCGGGCACCACGAGTTTTCTTTCTGCGCCAGGAATCAAACAGCAGGCTAGCGCGATCGCTCGGCCAATTGCATCATTTTTATCCGTGCGTACGACAACGCATTTTATTCTGCGCTGAAAGTAATCAGCAAGCTACTCCCAAATCAGCGCTGGCGGCAAGAATTACGCGGTCGGAACCAACCACCGTGGTCGGAGCAGGTCGCAAACATGCATTATCTGCGTGCGTGCACACGCCTATTTCCAAACGAAGTTGTTGCACATACAGTTAACAACAACAGGCGCACAGCCGTAACAGCCGTACAAATACACCGCTGTAAAGACTAGAATATAACGGCAAAAGCAAACACCAGGCAGCTACATTCATCGCCTTCGGCCGGTAAGCTTGCACACCATATCTAAAGATTGCAGAACAGATAAATCGGATAAATGAAAAGTATACTTGCACTGCCTCTGCAGCATTAACCAAAGTTTTGCGTCGTCTATACCGGCTCGCTGCTTACCATGGTCGCCAAGAAAGCTGCTGAGCCGTGCCTGCGGCCGGCTTGGCCATTGTTTAACAAGCGAGCAAACGCCGATCAGAATGCGCTGAATGGCGGGCGTTTTCACGTGAGCAAGTATGGCGGCGCCCATGGGTGTGGTGGAGTAGAAGGTCTATAGTGTCTGTCAATTCACTCATGCTGCAGCAGCGGAGGGCAGAACGTTGCCCTGGCTCTGCTGCAGAGCCGATTGAGCGGAGTGTGATGCACTTGGCTTCATCGTTTTCACAGCCAAACGAACTGCCGTGTCCCTTGCGTCTATGGAAACCTACCAACCCTCCACACGTGGGCCGCGCATGCGCCATTGGTGCCAGGGTAGCATAAATGCGCGAGCGCGCTTCGAGTGTCCGCCTAATTGAATATTAATTTTTGTTCTGCGAACTTCGAGTTTGAGTTGCTTTGTGAAGGTGTATTTTTATTATTTTCTCTGACACTCTCTATGACATCCCCATATGACATCCCCCCTCCCTCCCCCCCCCTCCAAAAAAAAAAAAAATTCTGGCTACGCCTCTGCACCTGGGCCATGAAAAATACCATGTACGGTGTACGGGGGGATAACTTTTAAATTCTCCGGAATTTTTAAACATAGCCTGTTGAAAATAACATAATTCTGGTCCTAGAGCTGGAATAGTCAGACAGAGTGACATTACTTGCACAAGAAATCGAAACCCATATTCAACTAAGTAAACAAATTCACTAATTCACTTCGTAATTAATTACTTTACGGCACATATTGCAATTTACGAATTGTAGCCGGTGCATTTGCAAGGCGTATCCATTGGAATGAATTTACAGAATGACACCAGTTTGGAGATATGCGTCATAAAACTCGCCGTAAAAACGCACGTTATTTATCAAAACGCTCCTTTAGGCATTGAAGCAAGAACGTAACTGGAAGGCCCATGTATTTGGTTCCGCATTTTGGGAAATAAATATCTCAAAATTGATGTCATTCTCAAAATTATTTCTAAGTGGATACGCCTTGCAAACGCACCGGCCAGAATTCGTAAATTGCTATATGTGCCATAAAGAAATTAAGAAGTGATTTAGTGAATGTTTGTGAATTAGTTGAATGTGTTTCCATTTCTCGCGCTAGTAATGTCTGCCTCTTCGAATAATCCAGCTAAAAGGCAAGAATTATGATATCCGCAACAGGTGATCTTTAAAAATTCCGGAAAACTTAAAAATGATCGCACGGTAGAAACATGCTCCAAATTGAAAGCAGTTGAGTACGTCTCGATGGTGGAATATTTTACTCGCCGTTTTCAAAATGCGCGACTTCCTGAAATGTGAAAAATAACTCAAACCTAAACGCTTTCAGCCATCCCCAGCCACTTTCTAGTGACGGGAAGAGAAACCCAGCAAAACATTTTTGCCCAGCGCGCGCTTCTCTCCACTGCCCTCAACGGTCGGGACGATGACGCACCCATGTATTACTGAAGGGTATTCTTTAACACTTATGTAGAAGTTATGAAAAATATATTCCTTAAACTCAATTTGAAGAACGACAATGAACTCGTACTACAGCAATAAAAGATCGTTATTACACGAATGATTCCCTTCCAATTAACGTTGCTAGGGCGGCTAACGTTTCGACACGGCGACTTGGATGGAAAATGGCTGCCCGTGGAGCTCGGTTGGTTGCGCTACTAGTTTACCTTAGTTAGAATCTATGTATATGCTCGTTCTAACCATAGTTTACATCGGTCGCATTTTTAGCATGAAATGCTTCAAGCTCCCGTTGTCGGCGACCTTCAAGTGACCTTGAGCCAAAAGCCAGAGCTGTTTTCAGGACACTCAAAACGAGAACACACCGGCAAGTTGCGACAACAAAACTAAATCATCCGGGCAACCACTCAAAACTTAACAAAATGCGGTCTCTGGCCCCCAACCCTTCGTACAGGGCCACATTACATACGGTTGTTACTCACCAAACAAGTTACAAAAAATATTGCTTCCGAGTTCTTCCTTATGTTTCTTCACAAAGTCACTCAAGCTGTAACTTCTAGTACGCTGAAGTTTTATTTCTAATTTCCAATAGCGACGTTCAAAAGGCAGATATAGGGGACCTAAGGCCGCACATTTGCAACCGACCACTTCGATGCGACAAGAAGAAAAAGTGGCGGCAGACGTTGAGCGAGTTGGACTGTTGCTAGAAGAAACGCGGTTGAAGGCGGCGGCACCACAGGCAGCAAAAGACGCCATATGGTAGCCATTTCATGCTTACATCTACTCTCGATTACGGGAAAGCCAACAATTTTTTTTCACCCATTTGTGCTTTTCGTTTGAGCGAAACGTGGCGTACGATGTGTTTTGCGCTAAAAATGACAGATGGCGCCACTTTTCCCGGGACTACGTTGGCTAACTCGGTGCTGTGCTTAAAAAAAGTTGGAGTTTCCCCCGAAAGGCGAATTATCGATTGCGGTATCCGAGAGAGAGAGAGAGAGACAGAAGAAATGGGAAAGGCAGGGAGGTTAACCAGATGGGAAGATCCGGTTCGCTACCCTACGCTGGGGAGAGAGGCGAGGGGGAGGTAAAGTGACAGGAAAGTAGAGCTAGAGAAAGAAAGGAGCAAAGATACACAATCACAATCGGTCACAGGTGGCACAGCACAGTAGCACTTGCAGCACTATAAACATCTGTGCGGGCTACAGCCGCTTGTCCAAGTCTGTTGCCCTTAAAAACTGCAGGAGTGCCCTCGTCGCCCTCCGCTGCGATGGCTTGTGATGTCGGCATTCTAAAATAAGTTTCTCTGTTAGAGGTCTTTGGTCAAAACGCGCTATCGCAGGTACGAGCGATCGTCTCTGTAAATTGTAGCGAGGACGGTCACAGAGAAGGTGCTGAAGAGTCTCCTCGCTAACACAGTCATCACACGAGGCGTCGTCGGCCCATCCAATTCGGAATGCAAAAGACTTAGTAAAGGCCACTCCTAGCCATATTCGAAAAAGTAGGGTAGCTTCTCGACGGCAGAGTCCAGCTGGGATGCAAAGGCGTAGAGAGGAGTCTAAGTTGTGCAGCCGGTTGCTTTCAAAACTTCCTCCGTTCCACAGGGAGAACTTGATATCCCGGGTGAGCATTCGAAGTTTTCGAGCGGCATCTGTCCCTGGTAACGGTATTGGTTCCTCTTCGTCGCCTTGAAGAGCCGACCGAGCAGCGTTATCGGCGTGTTCGTTTCCTATGACGCCGCAGTGACTTGGAAGCCACTGAAATGTCACGTGGTGCCTTTTCTCTGTCAATGTATGGATTAGTTCTCTAATCTCGAATACCAGTTGTTCGTGTGGTCCACGTCGCAGGGCTGATAGAAAAGACTGCAGTGCTGCCTTCGAGTCACTAAATATTGACCATCTTAGAGGTTTTTCTTGGCTGACGAGACGAAGTGCAGCACGAAGAGCTGCAAGTTCCGCAGCTGTCGATGTCGTTGGGTGACACGTCTTGAAACTGATGGTGGTGGCTTTCGCTGGGAATACCACGGCTCCAGAGAAACACTGGAGAGTTGCCGATCTGTCAGTATAATTATGTACGTGGTCGGCGTACCTTTCGTGCGAAAGGAGCAGAGTGAGTTGTTTAAGAGCAGGTGATGACAGCTCAGATTTCTTTCTGATTCCTGGTACCGTGAGGTGCACTACAGGTCGATCCAAACACCATGGAGGAATCGACGGCTTATTTGCGGGGGAAAAGCTTGATGGAAGGCGAGTGTAATACCCCGAAATCAGAGGGCAAAATGATGCCTGCAGCCTTTCCGACGGTAAAGTTGCCACATGATGGGAACGGGCCCGGGCAAAGTGCCTAATGTGCACTCTCAACACTTCCACCGCAATGTGCGTTTGTATGGGTTGGTCCCGGGAGATTGCAATAGTCGCCACTGTTGATGTGAATTTCGGCAAACCAAGACAAACCCTTAGAGCCCGAGCTTGAATAGCCTGTATAGCACGAAGGTTTGTCTGGCAAGTGTTGGTCAGTACGGGCAAACTGCATCTCAAGAAGCCCAGAAAAAGAGCCCTGTGCAATTGCAACATTGCATGTACTGACATTCCCCAAGTTTTTCCACCCAGAAACTTGAAAAGCTGGGATGTCAAACGCTGTTTCAAGTAGGTCACGTGCGGGCTCCATGAGAGATATCTATCAATGATTATGCCAAGAAATCTGTTAGTCTTCTCATAAGGAATTATCTGGCCCTTTATAGAGATGGCATAGGGTGTCATTGGTTTGCGGGTGGATGCCACCAGTGCACATTTGTCTGACGAGATTTCAAGACCTTGGTTGCGGAGGTATATAGCTGTCAGTGTCGCAGCTTTTTGAAGTCTTGCACGTATCTGAGGGCGTGTCACACCTGAAGTCCATATACATATGTCGTCTGCGTACATTTATATCTTGATCGCTGCTGGCAGATGTTCAATGAGACCATTGAGTGTGAGGTTCAGTAGGGTGGGGCTTAGTACTTCACATTGAGGGACACCTCGGTAGGTGTAGTGTCGTACGGTTTGACCATCGCCGGTACACACAAAGAACGATCTCACAAAAAGGTAATGAGAAATCCATTGAAAAACTCGACCACCTAAGCCAACCATCTCAAGAACATCGAGGATAGCCTCGTGAGATACGTTATCGTATGCCCACTTGACATCCTACAACAAAGGTGCAGATAATTTTTTGCATGACTTTTTATGTTGGACATACGTAGCGAGATCAACAACGCTATCTATTGATGAGCGATCTCGACGAAAACCAGCCATGCAATTTGGGAACATGTTGTAGTGTTCCAGATATCACTCCAAGTGGGCAAGGATCATCTTTTCCATTGTCTTTCCCACACAGCTGGCCAGCGCTATTGGGCGGTATGAGGTGAGTTCAAGTGGGGACTTGCCTTTCTTCAGGAGAGGAACCAAGCGGCTTTTATTCCATTCTTCGGGAACCATGCCATCTTGCCAGGATACGTTGTAGAGATCTAACAGTTCTCTACGTGCGCATTCACTCAGGTTTTTAAAGGCGTGGTAGGATATTCCATCTGGTCCCGGGGATGAAGAACGCCTGCATAGAGCAAAAGCCGCTTCAAATTCCTCCATTGTGAAAGGAAGATCCATGCGGCAGTCACGCGAAACAGGGATGTCACTGGGGGCTGGAGAGCCTGGACCGGTTGCTTGGCCAACGATCCTTGCACAAAAGTCTTCTGCAACATCAACATCCACCCGCTTCTGGAAGAGCGCAAGTGCTTTGAACGGGAAGCGTTGTTTAGGGAGGGAACGCAGACCACGTACGGTTCTCCAGATGTGGGAAAGTGGCTTCCGGGGGTCTAGTGACGGGCAAAAAATTTTCCAACGTCGTGATGCCAATCTATCCATGCGACGTTGAATTTTCTTTTGGAGTCGTCTGGCTGTCCTAAGGTCATCGATGGATGTTGCACGCCGGTATCGCCGCTCCGCACGACGACGGAGTGCACGAAGCCGCTCGAACTCTTTATCCAAATCCGTGTGCTTCGACGAAACCGTGACCGTGCGTGTGGCGTCTCGCATTGCACACTTGATTGTTTCCTCTAATCCAGAGGACAAGCCATCTCGACAAGCATGTTCCATGGCAGAGGTAAATCTAGTCCAGTCAATTTATCGAATGGTGTTCCGTGGAAAGGACCTGGACATCCATTTGATGATAAGGTACGTGGAAATGTGATCACGCCATGTGTCTCGATATCCAAAAACCATTTAACACATCTTGTGAAAGAGCTGGAGATGAAAGCTAGGTCAAGACAGCTGCCATAATTCACGCCGCGTATAAACGTTCGGCTGCCGTCATTCAGGAGTGAAAGGCCGTGGTTGCAGGCGAAGTTTGCTAGTCTTTGTCCTCTTGCATTTGTCCTTGTGCTTCCCCATGCCACATGGTGCGCATTAAAATATCCGAGGATGACATATGGAGCAGGACACACCAACAAGACGTTCCTTAATCTTTTCGAATCAAGATTACTTGAAGGCGATATATAGACACCTACAAGTGTAAACTTGACTTTGCCCTTTTTGATTGTCAGGGAAACATATTGATTGCGATCGTGAGGCGGAATCGGCTGGCGAACATAGGTAAGTTCTCGACGAATAAAAACGATGACTTTGCTGCATGCACCAGTTGTTGTGGACATAACAGCTTCGTATCCCGATAATCTGACTGGTTTTGACACGTTAGGCTCACATATGACAATGATTGGGAACAAATTAGTATATACATATTGACGAAAGTCTGAAAGGCGTGACTTTAGTCCTCTTGTGTTCCAGTGCATGATTAACGCTTCCTTGACTTCTTTTCGAAAGGATGAGTGATGGTTGGCCATGTCTCTATTCGAGAGATTCAAGCACTGGGCTTAAGGCGTCCAGTACTTTCAGTGCACTTCGAGCAGACGTGGTTCCAATGTTCGCCAAAATCACTCGAATGTCATCTATGGGGGAACGCAGCATTGAGGTAACTTGACGATCTACTTTGGGCGTGTCATCAGCGGCAGGAGTAGGCTCCTGCCGCTGATGTAGCCCGGCAAGTGTCCTCCGCGTGAGGCTCAGCACACCGGGGACACAGTAACGAGTTTGGACAGACCCCCTTGACATGTCCAAGCCTAAAGCACTGATGGCATTGAAGAGGCTTTTGTAAGAATGGCCGAACAGGATGTCGGAAGTGTCCGACTTTGACGTGCGATGGTATGCAATCTCCTTTGAAAATCAGTTTGACGCAGCGCGAAGTTCCAAGGCGGCTCACATGCGTGATGACAGCTTCACTTGCTGGTTTGACGAGGACAGGCAAGTCCGCGTTGGGAATGGCGACATCAATGTCATAGATTACACCTGCTGTAGATGCATCGTACATCGGGATATAGGAATGCACTTTGATGCGTCCTAGCTCCGAGATTTGCTGCAGTTTTCCGAGCGCAATTCCGGTGTAAACATCGATTGCGGGGACATTTTTGCGCGTATTTATACGAATGTCCTTAATTTCATTCGGCACGACCCCTTCCGAGAAAACAGATAGCTCTCGCCTGTTCAGCAATCGGAGGTTGCTTGAGGGTTCCTCGGGCACGAACACGCTGGCGTGAGGCCAGCGTTCAGGACTTGACTTCAGAGTCGCCGTGCTCGCTTGCGTTGATGCATTCGCGTTGACAGTCCTCCTTTTGGCCCTCTTTCTGCGGACAGAGATGAAGCTATCATGCGATGAGTCATCACCCGACACGGAGTATAGCTCAGTGTCCTCGGTGTCGCTCAGCATGCTTCCTCTCTTCCTCGTGAAGGACTGCCGTGATGACCTCTGGCCAGGAGGGCCTCTGCAAGGCTCCGCGGTATCAAATTAGTAGACAGCTATACGAGGTAAGGACAGTAGTTTTATCGGCCGTGTAAACTTCTAAACATTCGCTTACTAACTAAACCAACAAGTATGGAACCACGCGTGCGCAGGCAAACATAAACAGATCGCTCTCGATGAGCCCGGACACTCGCTGTCAAAACGCTGAAGAGAGAAAGCGTGGCAGCACCAGCGAGCGAATTGACCTTCGTGCTCCCTCTCGCTTCAACGCGAGCTAAGCGGCTAGAACACAGCGCACACTAAGCGATATATTGACTGGCGCGGACAGACTGTCTCGTACAGCACGTTGCAAGCGGAGCGAAGTGTGGCGCGTCTGCCTCGCTAATAGGGGAGATCGCCAGAGGCAGCGCGTGGGTGACGCGTGGGCGCGATTGACAGCTGCCGCCACAGACAGACCTCCGCTCATGCAGCGCTTTGTTTCTATATATGGTACCAGTGGACGCGCTCGCCACATGCCATCTGTGAAATGACGACGGCGCGCTACTCTGGCGCCATCTTGTAGCGCTCGTTGCCACAGAGCCCGCTTGCGCGGCACTACGCTTTAATTCTCACCCTTTCGCCATAACCCCCTCCTCCGCTTTCTACCTCACGCGCTCTTCGCTATCACCATCCTTCATCCTCCGCTGCGCTCCGCGTTCGCTCTTGCATCCTTCGCCGCTGTGCTTGTTCGCTCGGTTACGCCGCGGGGCGACGCCAACGCGAAACGCAAGAACGGGCGCCTAAGAGCTGCGCTCTAAAATATCAAGATCAGCTGATTAGGTATTATGCAGATTTTGAATTGTATACACAACAGCATGTTTGCTATGACACGCAGGAAAGAAGAATGGTCATTTCTCCCTTGTGACTTCCTGCGGAATACGAAGCGCGACATAATTAAATAGCTCAGCGCAGTTGAGGTTTCCGTGAAGGAGCTTGTACAGAAACAGAAGTACTGCGCGAATACGTCGCCAAGTAAGGGATGGTAGTGAGGGTAAATTAAGTGCAAGCGTTACAAGATTGACCAATGCCAGCGCAAAAACGATAGCGGTAAATTGCTACGAACTTTTTCTGAACTCTTCCTAGTATATCACTACGGTATTCCACACCACCATATAGATTAATAGAGCATTAGGAAAGGAGTGGAACATTAGAATTCGCGTGGGAGGCGGAAAACAGAACTTTAGAGAGCGCAGACCCCGCATGGCAATACGTTCAATATGAGATGAAAGGCTTAACGAGGCAGCAAAGAGTGCCTCGAGATCGTTAACCTTATCATTATTTTTGCACAATTCTGCATACTACAACAGGTCAGGCTGAAGAATTCGGCAGTTATAAATAGTGCGAATATGTTTGAAAATCTTGATGTCATCGGCATATTGAAGGAATGACGACTTCCGGATAATGGAAGAAACATCGTTGACAAATACCAAGAACAGGAGTGGTCCTAATGCACCGCTAGTGGCCTTGTACACAAAAGATGACTGTTCATTGATGCTAACATAGCAGGACCTCTCCAGACGATAGCTGCGTAGGAGAGCAACAAACGAAGCATCAACAGCATGACGCGTAAACTTTACAAGGAGCATTGGATGGCATACCATGTCAAACATTTTGCTGAGGTCGCAGTACACGGCATCCACTCGTCCCCTTTGGAATATCGGCGCAGAAATCTGTGTCATGAAGCACGCAAGATTAGTGACTGTGGAGCGACCACAGAGAAATCCGTGTTGGTTTGGAGTTACCAAGCTCCTTTTTCTTGACTACAGAATGGTGTGAAAGGCAAGCAAAAACTATATTGCATCTGGCACGCAGGATTGAAATATTACCACCACCACCCCCAACAACAACAGCAGCAACAACAACAACAATAATAAATGCTCCCTTACATGGGGGTGTGGAAGTCCGTATTACATAACAAAGGAAATGACAAAACATTTTCGCAGAGAAGTAATTCTGCATAATGAACATTAATGTTTGCTTGGAGCGTTTTACTGCGCCAATTTATATACAATACAGTCGCACATGTACGTATGCACACATTCAGCACTAAGAAAATTCAACGCTTGGGAGTGATAATGGCACTCACGTGATTACTACAAACGATGCTACTTCCAACAGCGAGGCTTCGAATTTATGAAGTTCAGCAGTATGAGTGACAATGCTAGTAGGAAGTTTATTGCAGTCACCTATTTATTTGAATAAGAAGGAGTGCATAAGGCTATCTGTACTGTGTTTTAGTTGTTTGAAAAGTTCGCTGTTTAATGCGTGAGCGAATAAGGGCGTGAGCCGAATATATCCTGTTGTGCCCTTGAACTGTCTAGATTTCTTTTTTTGCTTGCTATAAAGTATTTTCTTTTATATATTTCATTAGGCAGGAAATTGTGAATTAAAAAAAATTCCGGCAGTAATCATGTCACGATGAATGTCAGCGTTAATGCGATTATAATTATGGTAGATTAGCGCAAATTAATAACGGACATTTGAGTCCGCTGTTAATTTGCGCTAATCTACCATAATTGTAATGCCAGACCAACAGTGAGTCCTACTAATGCGATTAGCATTGAAGCCATGTGTAGCGACACTTCGTAGTGCCACCGCCGAAATGCCTCATGTATGAGTCATCTACTGCAGCCGGACTCCTCTCGCGCCGAGTCCTTCTGGACACGCGTCGCCATCTAGTGGTGGCGCCGCTCGAAGCCCGTGCTGGTCGCGTGTATATGACTACATATTCAGGCAAGAATAGCTGATAATTGGGTTAGATTCCGCCCAGCACCGGATAAATATTAAATGTTTTTTTTGTCTTGTTATTGATGAGTGGCACATACACCAAGTGGTATATGTGCCAGTGATATATGTGAGTCACATATACGCAGTGAGCCAAGTTGGCGTGGAAGAGGTTCATTGAAGAACACCACACACCCAGTTACCCAAGTTGGTACGACGGTTGGTTTCGAACCCGGTTTCATCACCACAGTAGCCCGATGCTCTATACCCATTAGACCATAGACTACCCAGTGACCAAAGTTGGAGTCAAAGAGGTTAGATACAAACATAGACATATATACCGGAAAGTGCGTGACGAATGCTAATCACATTGAAAAGCTTCTGTAGATGCGTAACACAGTTTGCTCGACCATTTCTTTTTCTCTTTTTGTCCACAAGTTTCTAAGATATGTTGTCATGTTTGCTGTCTGGAACGCTATAACGTAAAGCTGTTCCAAACTGTTTCTATTCCATTTCTGCAATCAGTCCTTCATGAAAATTTTAGAGCGCAGCTCTTCGGCGCCCTTTCCTGCGGCGAGCGTCGGCGTAACCGAGCGAACGAGCACAGCGAAAAATGAGAGCGAACGCGGCGGAGGACGAAAAAAAGCGGCGAGAGCGAAGAGAGGAGGAGGGTATGGCGAAAGCACGAGAAGAAAAGCCTAGTGCCGCGCACGAGGGCTTTGCGGCGATGGTCACTAGATGGCGCCAGAGTAGCGCGCGTCGTTCGTATGGAAACAAAACGCTGCATGAGCGGAGGTTGTTTGCGGCGGCTGCTGTGAGTCGAGCCCACGCGCTGCCTCTCGCGATCTCCCGATTGGCGAGGCCGTCGCGCCACACTTATTTTTATTTATTTATTTATTTATTTATTTATTTATTTATTTATTTTACCCTCAAGCTCACAGAGCTTTACAGAGGGGAGTGGGGTACATAAATAGCAAACAAAATAGAAAATGTAATAATATGTACAATTCTAATGATATCTACAATACACAGGACGAGACAATGTTAGGCTAATACAACAAAAGCAGGAATGAAGATACAATGTGAAGAACCGCGTGAAGAAAAAAAAAAACACTTCCTGCGTCATCAAATAAGTGACTGTAAATGGTTACACAAAATTGATCATGGTCTGCAATGGAAACAATATCTGAGGGAAGGTGGCTCCAGTCACTGGACGTGCGTGGGACGAAAGAATAAAAAAAAGTGTTAGTGCGGCAAGTAGTAACGTGTTCCTTATGGTGGTGATCTAAGCGTACTGAACGATAAGATGGGGTCGTAACGAACTGGGTTTTGAGAACTGGATGATGGTATATTTTATGGAAAAGTGTAAGACGACATGCTTTGCGACGTGAAACAAGTGACGGCAAGGAAAGGGTGTGTTTCATCGACGTGATACTACTAGTACGATTGTAGTTGGATAATATAAAACGTGATGCGTTATTCTGTACTATTTCAAGTGAATAAGTTAATGCCATTGAAAGGGGTCCCAAATGGAGCATGCGTATTCAAGTTTCGAG
Organism: Dermacentor silvarum; assembly: GCF_013339745.2. Classification (NCBI taxonomy): domain Eukaryota; kingdom Metazoa; phylum Arthropoda; class Arachnida; order Ixodida; family Ixodidae; genus Dermacentor; species Dermacentor silvarum. The sequence goes on from NC_051154.1 coordinate 161,648,265, forward strand.
CGCACTAGTGTTTTATACATTGTTAGTCTCACACTTACAGGAGCTCTACTAAAGTTACGTCGTAGGTACCCTAGCATACGGTTACCGTTGTTAATAACGTAGTTAATGTGATGTTCCCAGCGTAGATCAGTTGTGATATGAATTCCCAAGTATTTATAAGAGCTAACAGATTCTAGAGTAGCGTTATTTAGGGTATAGGTAGCAGAGGGTCCGTTAGTGCGTGAAACACGTAAAACTTTGCATTTGTTAGTGTTAAGTTCCATGTGCCAAGTTCTGCACCAATGAGCAATATTACACTTCGCTCCATTTGCAACGTGCTGCACGAGACAGATTGTCCCCGTTAACTAATATATCGAGAAATGAAAGCACGTATACAGCTGCCCTCAAATTTCGCATTAGGGAGTATCGTAATCGTCGGTGAAATTTTTTTCGGACCACCCTCACTTCGCCTGTCTGTCATGCGTCGTTGAGAAAAGCGCGAAAACTCGCCATCTGATATGACCTGTATGCACTGATTACGCACGATTAGACTGAATAAAAGAAAAACATATCTTCCCAATTCTACGCCTTTATCACCATTAGCCTTCCGCGAGTGGTCAAGATGTTTTCGGTCTGAGCCCGCTTCGCCTATCTGTCATGCGACGTAACAAAACCATGAAAACTCACTACGTCAACGCGGCGTTTACGCATTAAAGATGCATTGATATGCCGAACAAAACCGATTTTTTTTAATAGCCGGAGACTGCCCCGTTCCGAAAGGAATAGAGGATATCTATACCAACCGATCGATCTGGCACTGGTTACTCGGAGATGCCCGGGAGAGTGGTTTTATTTGAGTATAATAATAATAAAAAAATGTTGTGTGACAGTATCACGTTGTCGAGCTCTTTCGGCACATATACGTCATCACTCTACCAACTCTTGTTCGCTGAAGATCCTTTTGAGCGCCATTTTTAACCTTCGGTTGCACGGCGCCGCGATTTTCGACCAGCCACCGCTAGCTAAGGAAGGGGAAGCGGGCCAATCGGAGACGCCCGCAAATCCCTCCTCATCAGGTTATCTACTTTCACTGAGCAGGCTCGGCCCCATCGACCCTCTCTACTTGTGCGTGATCCTCTACTCTTGTCAGCCAATGTGATAAGAAAAACTTGTCAAGGTGGACAATGCCATTCCCTTTGAACGCAAACAAAAGTGTTTGATTGGGTGGTTCAAACAACGCTGCGGGTGACCACCCGGTCACCGCCCGAAGCTTGACGTCAGCAGATTGGAATAGTTTTATGTTAGAAGATCCCTCTTTTCCCGTGATATGGGATCAGTCAAGCTGCCATTATGCAGTTTTTATTGTGCCAATTCTCATCACATATGCGCACCGGTTCACGTATGTGAGCGTCCTATTATTATGCTGGCCGACTGATTGACTAAAGTTTGATTAAACACTAAGGCTTTATTCGCATAATTTTTTTAGTCTGGTTAGCGACTTAACGACCTAAGCATAAGCACGTAAAATTCGGCGCGCATTCATAGGTGGACAATTTCCATGTTCAGTACTTGTCGACTTTTACCTTTCCCGATATGTTTGCACACAGCTATGGCTAATAGGCAGATCTTTTGCCTCATATATGGGAGGTAGTACGTTCGAATCCCGGTGCCACCAGAAAGAAGCCTTACCGGCTCTTAACTAAAACGGTATCGAATATCTCTCAGATAGGTGCTCGGCTGTTTCTGCAGGGGGCTCGCATTTCTGAAGGGCCCACTGGCGTTCGTGGGCTGTGGTCAGTGGCTGTGGTAAAATAGGCACGGATGCGCTACCGGCCAGGTGCCCAGCCATTACTGGACCTCAACCAAGCTTGGAGAAGGGACACCAAGTCGGACGGTATCCCCACCGAATTAGGTGCATGGATGACATATGGAAAGTTAATTGCCGGCAGGGGACTGGCGCACATCGGTATGCAGTGTGTCATTTTGTTTTTACCAGTCTAGTACGGGAGTGGTACGTGCTCTGTAGATAATGCGTATGCAAATACGCAGCAAGCGCGTAATAAAAAAAAGATACGCTATTTAATGCTGGAAGTTATATTGATCGCTCTTAAATGTTGCGCGTGTATACGAACGTAATCAATTAACTGAATGTTTAATTGATTATTGACTGGCGATTAACCAAGTCGAAAATTTGAATCAACGCCCAGCTGCACATTACACGCTAACAAATGAAGCCCTGCCATCGCTTATCGTCATGAAACTCATGCAATTGAAGTTCTCATTCAAATGCCCGAGACTTTCGCTGAAGCCCATTAGTGTACTTACCCGTGTATTAGTGAATGATTACAGGGAAGATAAAGTGTCTTCTTTTTATTTTAAGTTGAAGCGCTCGCTCACGAGTATTCCCCACTGACATGTTCAGATTCTGTAAGCGCACAGAAGGTATACAGAATGTAAATTTTCTAATGCCACCACACCGGATTATGTTTCAGCAGACCAGGCGTGGGAACACGTTGTCTGCAGAATTCACGGGAACCCAAGGCAAAATTCACCCTGACTTCAGTGACTGTAACGCTGGAAAGACAATCAGTGGTGCGCCGATCCAAGCGCGTCTTCTCCGCTCTCTTCATTCTCGATACATCACGCATTGCTGTCCAGCGAGGATCTTGATCGGCCAGCTATCGCCGAGGATCGAAGTGGCTCTCCGCGAGACGGTCGGAAGCGGAGGATGCAAATCGAAGTCCGCCAGCGTAAGTCGAGTAAGACTTTTTTGGAGCGTATAGATGGACTGGACGGGGTGTACGCACGCCAAAGACCTGGGATTCGGGCCCTCGGCACTGGGCGGGGGGCCCAATTTCGCTTGGCAGAACGGGGCTAAGACGGTGCCTGCTCCCCGCGCCACCTACCGGGGGCGCCAGGAATGCGGGTCCCCCCGCGCGGCATTCCTCGGCGGCGTCCCGACACCTGTTCGCGGACCGGATCGTGATGCCCCCTCCCCGAGCCGCCTCGGCGGCGTCTGCGGTCGCGGGCCTCCCGCCCGCTGGCGGCGATAAATTACTCCGGTCCGTCGGGGAACCGAGTTCGCGCCAGGGGAGGATACCGATAGGAACGCTGTACCCGCTGCACCTCGGCCAGCCCTGCCCGAGAGACGAACGAGGCGCCGCCACCGGGGAGGACAAATTTGGCCCGCTTTTATTCGCTTTTGTTCGCGGAGCTCGTAAACGCTGACACAGAGCGGCTGAGCAGTGCGAGCCACTTCGACATGCTGCCCACTGGCCTCTGATATCGCTCCACACGCGAAGCAAGAACCGTTACACAGCGGCGAAAGGCTACCCACTGAGCGAAAGCAGACTTAATACACACCGCATATACTATATAAACGTTTGGTTTGGTACCGCTGGTTTAAACAGGGTTCAATCACTGCTTCCGCCGAATGTTTAAATGTGAGCCTAAATTGAACGACACAGCAACACTGTTTCGTGAGAGCCGCCTGCTGCGTGGCGGTGCACACTTCTCCTCTTTCCTAGCGAGTCTGCCGCGTCGAAGAGGCATTCGCAGTATGCTCGGCCATAAACATGTTGTTCTTCCTCGTGTGAACGGCGGAAGGCTGGCATCTCGTTCGCGAACATTCTGGTGGTGGGTCTGTGGCACTACTCGTTTCTTTCATCCCTGTCAGGGCGGAGAGGGCGGCAGTGCTCGTGCGGCGGCGCCAGTCGTGGGGGAGGGCGGGGGGCTCAGTGCGTGCGTGTGTGCGCGCGCTCTGGGCGCCAGGGAAAGGAGCCGGGGCAGTCTTCCTGGAAACCGGGAGGAGGTCGTGCACCTGTGGCCGCCGCCGCCGCCATGGAGTCACCTGTCTGCCTCGGGGCCGGCCACAGGTGCGCCCCTCCCGTGCCCCCCTCCGCCGCGGGCTCGGGAGGTGGCTTTTCACTGGCGGCCTGACGTCAAAAGAGCGGCGGCACTGCGGCGGCAGCCAGGCCAGCGCGGCAACTTGTTCCACCTTCGGAAGGCATGCAGCCAGGGATCGGATAGTACACAGTCAACAACCCCACCTTCCTCCGGCCGTCAGCAACGAGAAAGAGGAGTCTCCGCAGCTATCGGACGCGCTCTGACACATGTATCGCAGTCGTGCGCCATACTCGTGTAGCACTTCATTCTGCGGCAAAAGAGAGTAACGTACGGTTACTATATATCTTTTAAGCGTCGCTCCCCTCTCCTTTTCAACAGAATTCCCCGCAGTCTCTTGCCTGAAATACGTTGAAGAGCTCGATATTCTTACTTCCGCATTGAGAACAATGTGCCTGCAGCCTGAAAGTCATGAGACCGTGATGCCAAAAATTATTGCATGCTGTTGATGACTGGCATAAAAAAAGGAAAATATGTAAAGGAAGAATTTGCCTCTAAATGGTCCCTGTCTGGCGTACTATATACATTGCCACGGGGATTCACAAGTACACTGGAGATACAATATTTACAGGTTGCTGCTACCAGAGAATGGCTGACAGCATCTCACGAGGCTTGTCTCGTCTTCTTCCTCTTCACCTAGCACAGCGGTCCTTTAATGGCAGGCTCATACACAATGCCTCGTAACAATATTAAAGTGTGTTTCACTCGTTTCGAAAGGCGATCAATGGTGAGCTGCCTTTTGGCAGCGCCCTTAAACGATAGATAGATGGATAGATAGATAGATAGATAGATAGATAGATAGATAGATATATAGATAGATAGGAGCAATGTATGTCTTGATTTGCCTCATCAGGGTCGCACTCAATAGCGCGAGGGAGGGCGAGCACGTTCCAGTAAAAAAAAAAAAAAAAAAAAAAAAAAAAAAAATTAGTGAGCAGCACGTTCAAGCAACAGTGGGCATGATCATCGTCCTCTGGGCGCGCAAACGAGCTGCCTGCTTTACGCTGGAAGTGCGGAGCATTTTGGAGCCAACGAGAATACCACGCAAAAAAAAAAAAAAAAAAAAAAAAACCGCTCACAGCAAACGCGGAAATGATATCGCAACTACCGCGTGGGGTATCATCTACCAATAGTGAAGGCGGCTCGTAGTGTTCTGTTGTATTTTTTTCCTGACCATTAAATCAGAGCACAGGGCCGCCGAGCGCCTCTGCCAGAAATCAAACGAAGTGCAGCACTCGGCTTCCCCGCACCCGGTGCGGCTCATCGGGGTGTCACCCCTTCTTCTCTTTCTCTTGCCAGTCCCCCTCCTATTTCTTAACGCACACCTGGTATATAGAATGTGAAATATATTAAAAGGGTAACGCTCATGTTCTTGACTGTAATTCAGCATTTATTCCTGTAAAAAAACAAAAAGACAATATGGTGGCAGTTTGACATAAGTAAGCACTCTAAAAAGTGTTCCGCTAGACTCTGCAAACTTTGAGCCCACAGTTAAGTTTAAATATTATACATTAAAATGCCATAAAGTAAACAATTATTTCTGGGGTTTTACGTGCCAAAACCAGTTCTAATTATGAGGCACGCCGTAGTGGAGGGATGCGGATCAATTTTGACCACCTGGGACTCTTTAACGTGCACTACGACGCAAGTTCACGGGTATTTTTGCAATTCGCCTCCATCGAAATACGGCCGCCGCGGCCGGGATTCGATCCCGTGACCTCGTGCTCAGCTGCGCAGCGCCTTAGCTAAATAAAGTAAACAATGCCCTTGTACGATACATAAGCACAACGTTGAGCATGTGTGCGCAATTTTTTAGCGATATATATGGAGTGAGCAAAGAGGAAGAGACGATACATTTGACGGTCAACTTCGCATTCTTTACGAAAGTGGGAGAAGAGCGAGTGTTGCTGGATTTGTAATCTCTGTTCAAACCGTTGTTTATCGTAAGGAGCCAAGCAGAGTGTTATAAAAACGATCACTTAAAGAACAGCACCCCTAAGCCACGCGTCCGCGTCGCTTCTCACATGATTCTGCTGGCGTCATTACGTCTCGCGCCACGTATACAAGAGCCTGAAAGCTTACACCACGCATGTGGTTCCGTCAGCACTTGTCTGCTTCAGCGCATTCCCTTCATCGGCCCGTTAAGCTGCCCCGGGCGCAGACGTTTACCCCATTCGGCTACAAGCCGCGGAGAAAACAAAGGCTCGAGTGGTGACCGCATCACAGCCGCTGCTCAGCCGCTGCCCTTAGTGACTGAGATTTTGCGTGTATTTTCTTTGTTGTTTCGAATTATCTTTTAGCTCATGACAGTGAATTAAGTCATCGTTTTTTTTTCATACTCCTGACGTGTTGACAGTGTTAGAGAAAGAAATAATTTATTTATCAAATAAAGAGAAATTATAAAACCTCACTCCAAGAATTCGCTGGTGTTGTTCATCAGTATACATCGATCGCTGAGAAATTACGCCAGGTGCATATAAATCTCTCTCTCTCTCTCTCTCTCTCTATATATATATATATATATATATATATATATATATATATCATAAGAAGCCAACAAACAATGACACCAAGGACATAGGAGAAATTACTTGTACAAACTAATTGAATTAAAGAAATAAAGAAAGTTTGTGAGTAGTGGCGCTGGCTAACACTCCCAGGGTTAGTTCTAGTGGTAAGACATAAATACCCCAGAAAGTGGATGGGAAAACGACGCCGTGGTAGCTCAATGGTGAGAGCATCGCACGCGTAATCCGAAGACGTGGGTTCGTTCCCCACCTGCAACCAGTTGTTTTTTCATCCATTTTCATTTTCATTAATTTATCATTTCTTTAATTCAAATTGTATGTACAAGTAATTTCCCCTATGTTGTCCTTGGTGTCATTGTTTGTTGGCTTCTTATGATATGATTAATACAAATCGGGCCCCTCGGTTCCCTTTCTTCTCGTTCACACACACACACACACACACACACACACACATATACATAGACTTGGTCCAGATAGGTGGCGGCCTGAGTCAGCCACTCAGCCGTGAGTGTGCATGAGGTGAATGAAGTAGGAAGTGTATGGCTGCTGCGGGAGTGGTGATGGTGGGCCTTCCCGTGTTTGCGGTGTTGGGAACCGCTGACCAGGTTCAAGAGGGTGGTGCGTATTTGGACAATAGTGTTCGTTCGCGGCTTGTCGTAATAACGTGCCCTGTTCCAGCGTTAAACTTGTTTTAGTTGTGGAGAGACCCTTACTGTTCAGCAGTGCCCTAGTTCTGGTGAATTCTCTGCACTTACGTCTGAATTTCGCCTGGGGATGCTGTGGGCTTCGCGTAAAGCACCGCAGGCGAGCTGATTAGCCCATTAATTTCCCATCTGTTACCCTAGTATCCAGATGATTTCTACTGATTCCTGCATGGTGGCCAATGTTAGAAGTGACGAGGGCCAGCGTGCTACTGTGAAGTTTGTGCTTCATTACTAGAGACCGGAAGTTTAGGCGCCAAAAATGCTGTTTATAGCGCCTATATAGAAGGCACCAAAGCGGTCATTTAAGGCATATATAGGCGCCCAAAACTGTCCTTTAGGCCACGTGTAGGACCAATTAATAAAATATTCTGCTGTGCATCTAAGTATACAACATAATTTTCTAAGGAACACAGCCCACTAAACCCCGGTTTTGTGAAATTCATTTTATATTCTCGATAAAACGGAATGAGGCAAGTTGTGCAGGTTAAAGCTTTATTAGAAATCGTAGGCCCGTACAACGTAAAACTATTCCATTCTGACTTTATTGAACTCTCCTAATGTCATATTTACATAACCGCTGACGCAAGCATCGGACGGTGATCCTCAGCGTTGTTTGCACAGCCCAATAAAACGCTCTCCTCGTTTATAGGAGGTTACTTTTGCTTGCTTTGAAAGGAAATATGTCGTGTCTGACGGAAGGACAGCGCAACGGTGGCGCGAAAACAATACGGCTTTATTTAGCCATCAACTTAACAGCAACGGGCGAACTGCCCGGTTCAATGTTACAGTAATGAAAGCACACGCCAGCTTGAATGCCGGCGCTTTTAGGCACAACCAAAAGGTGATAACGCTGCGCCGCCACCACAGCGCATGCCTAGCTGTGACGCCTTATCGCCTAGGCGCGCGACATATCAATTGCCTACATTGACAGGTTTTAACAGCGAAGCTGTTTAAGCCGGAGGTTAGTCCGTAGATCGTAGGCTGAAAAACCTAGCCGAGCGATTGCATCACATGCATCGCCTAGCAACGCCTCGCACAAGCTGCGGAGCCGAGCCATGACGCCATCGCGCACGCCGCATCGCTTCACCTGCCTAGCCATGACGTCACCACGCCATGAGGATTGGTCGCCACAGTTGTGCAGAGGCGGCGCTAAGCCGTGACGTCAGTGACCGTGGGGTATATATACGTGACTCCCGCGTCGCCGCCGCGTAAGCATTGCTGTGGAGAGAATCGGGCGACTGAAGAAGATCGCCACTCCGGCGGAAGAGGAAGCGCGGCGCGAAAGAAGACGCGCCACTACTCGAGAGAGAGTGAGGCAACTTCGGGCCGATCCAGAGTATCGCGAATGGCAGAAACGACAGCGAATGGCCGAAAATTCTAAGTTTCGAGCCCGCGATAGGTAGCAAACCCGTTTGAGCAACCGAGTGATACGGGCCTGCGAGTCCTGGATAATTTCCAGCCGCCAGTGAACATGAACATGATCTATCATAACCACGCATAACTTGGCTGAGTGTCGAAGCATGACCTCACGGAAAACTTGGCTGAGTCTCGAAGCATAACCAAGCAGAAACTTAGACGAACCAAGAATAAGCTAGGTGGGGCCGCCAGCTTCGCTGTTTGCCCAGTCTTCGCGCCACTAGTGCGAAACTGTCCCAATTTTTCCTATCTAATTGGCTGACAAGAGGCAAGGATGGCGTACAAGTGAAAATGGTTTCGGTGGATCCGAGCAGTGAATGTAGACAACCGGATAAAGAGGGTGGTGCCGGCGTCTGCGATTGGTCCGCTTCATGTTGCCTAGCTTGCGGTGGCTGGTCGAAAATCACGATGGCGTGGAACTGGAAAGTTCCACGCCGCCGTGGATCCTCAGCCAAGAAGAGTTCGCAGAGCGATGTCGTATACGTGCCGAAAGGGATTGACAACGTGTATACTGTCACTTAATTAGAAATTGTTATACGCAGAGAAATCCATTCTCACTTGCAGCTCTGAGCAGCCAGCGCCAGAGCGATCAGTGGGCAGCCATATTTTATTCCTTTCGGAACGTGGCAATCTCCGGCGATTCTTAAGAAAAAAAAACTTTTGTTTGGCATATTAATATATCTTTAGTGCATACACAACAGATTTGAGGGTCCAAGTGAGAGTGCCTCAGCAAAAAAAGTGCTGAGTCACGGTTCGACATTGGTGAAGCATAGGGTAGGTGACTTGCAAAAAACATGATAACTTGCAAAAATGACTGTGAATTGTTGTTTCAGAGGGATGATGACTCAGAAAAAAAAAGTGCTCAGTCACGGTCCGACTTTGTTGAATTAAGGATGACTTGCTAAAATGGCTGCAAAATATGGGTGCAGAGTGACGATGACTCAGCAAAAAGAAAAGGGTTGAGTCACGGTCTGAATTTGGTGAAATAAGGATGACTTGCAAAAATGACTTAGCAAAATGCGGTTTCATAGTGATGATGCATAGTGAAAAAAAGTGAGTAAACAAAATAAAGAAAATGTCAAAAGAAGTTTCACAAGTGTAAAAAGTGGTCATCGTGTCATTGAGCTGCGGTGCTCGGGCTTTCGCCTTCAAGTCGTCTTAGTTGTAGCATAAGGGACTCCTAGTAACTTTTTATAACTAGATCGTCACGTAATCATTCTTGCAACAAACAGCAACGCCGCGATCTCTCCGCGAGAAGTTCTTATATAACTGGGTAACGCCCGCAACATGTGTATTATTCCCCCCGGTATTAAGGCTTGCGCTCGACATCCCGGGGGCAATATTGGAGCTCCATTGAAAATTGCCAACGCACTTCATGGAAATAAGATGAAGGTAGGCGGATCGGATTAATGCGCAGCTTGATTTTCGCCATTCTACTAGTGCTCCAACGTAGCGCTAGCTACGACAGTGTAAGCGCAAGGCATCTGTTCAGGGACCGCATACCCCGAAGCATGTGTAAGTTTCTCTGTGTCATTAGGCATTATTAGAAACTTGTATTGAACTCTGGACGTCGTATATATCAGCTAAAAAATGCATAATTCAGCGATTTATGTGGCTCTGATCTGATTCACTGCGACAACTTCGCCGACACTTCCCAACGCCCCCAACACGTAGATCACTGCACGGGCCGATTTTTTCAGCCAGGGCCCGTCCAGGGCCCGTTTTTACGTTAGGCTGCCCGCCCGAGCCCGACCAAAAGTTTTATGGTGAGACCTGGGCCCGGCCCGGGCTCGGAAATAACCTACGTTACCCGCCCGGCCCGGCCCGCCACCCCTTTACCTTAGGCCTGAGCCCAGCCCGAGCCCGGCTCGAAACTGGCCCGAACCCGGCCCGAGACCATAAAAGACCACCGAGCGGCATTAAAAAAAGAAGTTAATGAAAGGAATTTATTTTTAAGGCATAAATACATGTCGTCACATGTAATTATTAACACCATTTGAGCGGTCTGAACGCAAATACCAGCACGCAAAGTAGTACGAATGACTCTGAAGAGCAGTGTCGCCAGCAGTTTCCAGCGGCGAGACCTTGATGCGGCCCAATCCACTTTTATCGCAGCGCCGCCACACTATTTTTTCCACGTCGGGCGCCTCACTGCAAAGCACGCGCCACCCCAGCCGCTCGTCCCACTCAACCGTATTCTAATACATTCTAGCCGAAGCGCAGCCATGACTGGTCGTGAGCTCAGCGCATGGATGGAGTAAATGGAGAAAGAAACCTTCTCGTTCCTCCATGGTGCAGCGTAATGCGCTGCTGCTAGGCGACCGGTTGAGAACATGCGTGCAATTGGATGAACGCAGTGCCATATTTCAGCCGCGTGACGAATTATCTTACCAGTCATCGTTTTACCAATTCGTCTTTGAAGAATCAGCAAGTTGCGAACGCGCTTGCACCGCGCTGAAAGCATTAATTACATTGATTTAGGAAATGAATACAATAGCCTCCTTTGGTTTGAGGCGATTTCGGTGTTTCCGGACTTCTACATTCTGTTCAAACAGAGCAATATACGACGGAAGAAAAAAAGGGAAGTACACAGGAATAGCACTGCTAGCTTCCAACTGCGCCGGGGCAACAGGTTTTTCAGAGTCGACACGCGCGAGGGTAACTCGCTGCACGTTACATGCACACCGCCAGAAAGTCCGAGCGCGGCCCGGGCCCGCGTCAAAATACGTGAGCCCGGCCCGGGCCCGGGTCAAAAAGCACATGCCATGCCCGAGCCCGGCCCGAGTCCGTCTAAAAACTGCCCTACCCTGCCCGACCCGGCCCACGGGCCGGGCCGGGCCCGGGCTTTCAGGTAAGCCCGAGCCCGTGCAGTGCTCTACCAACACGTGCAAAGCAGCTGCGATCATGTGAAAACTTCCCGAAGTGCATACAACGATGATGACAAAGACGAAGACACCAGACGCGGTAGCTTAGTGGATATCAGCAACTTCTTCATCATAGGACTGTGAAAGGTTCTTCAGTGGAACTGCCGATCACTATTATCAGCTTCTGTAGATTTGTTTCCTCTTACAAACCAACTTAATCCAGATATAATAGTATTACAGGAAACTTGGTTGACATCGGAGAAAAATTTCCATTTAAAATTTTACAGATCTTTTCGACTAGACCACCCTACAAGAGGTGGTGGACTAATTATATTTATTTCGACTAGAGTATGTCATAAAGCCAAACTTTTATTCGAATTGATGGATTCTGAGTGCGAAATTTTGGCTATAGAACTGACTGTACCTGGATGTTTCCTTCTTTATATTGTAAATACTTATTTTCCTTCCGGTGTGCAGGACACTCGCTTTCTTGACAGTGTTCTAGCTAGCTGTGGGCGGGATGTTTTACTTACTGGGGATTTCAATTCACATCATGTTTCATGGGGTTTAAAGACAGATTCATGCGGTAAACGCTTGTGGAATTGGTCATTAGAAAATAACCTTTATTGTGTAAATTCTGGGGCAACTACATTCGTGCGTGGCCAAAATCAGTCTGCAATTGATCTTACATTCTCTAGCCGTAGTCTCTCTGTGTCTTCGTGGTCGACTGTTGATTGCGCCTCTAATAGTGATCACATCCCGTTGTTATTTGAAATAGTCCGCTCTATTACAGCAATGAATGAACAAGCTCGAACGTTTGTACACTACAGTACCTTTCAGAAGTCCTTACGACCTGTGATTTCGTCACTTTCTGAGGCGTCCAATGAAGAAAAGACGAAGATTATTTGTTCAGCCCTCGAAAAATCTAGCAAGCAGTCGGAATTCAGAATTCGATCTAATAATGGTTACTCCTACAACCCTTGGTGGAATACCGACTGTTCACGCGAATATAAAAGAAGGAAAGCAGCCTAGAAAAAGTTGTTATATAACCAGTGTCCAAAAAATTGGAGTGATTATAAATTCTACAGAACTATATTTAAACATACAGTATCTAAAGCAAAGTACGACTATGATTGCAAACATTTCGAATATCTATCTAAATCTAAAAACAAGCGAGCGCTTTTCACTTTTCTTCTTGGCAGAAAGATTCTTCCTCGTCCGAGTAACATTGACTCAATGGTTTTCACTTGTGAAGAAATGACGCAAATGGTAGAAGAAATTGCAAAGGGTTTAGAAATCCGGTTCACGTCCTTGCTATCGCCATGTTCCAAGTTACGCATACGGTCTGATGATTTTACGGAGATCACTATGTCAGAACTGGCCACAGCAGTGGAAAGTATGCCACATGCCGCCCCTGGTGTTGACGGAATAACCTCAAAAATGATAAAAATTTTATTCAAGGAGTCCCCAGATGATCTTTTAGACGTAGTGAATTATTCTATTCAATTTTCGTGGATACCTTCCAGTTGGAAACTCGCTAAAATTATTCCGATTCTTAAAAATAATGGTGACGGATACACTCTTGAAATATTCGACCAATTGATCTAACCTCCAATTTAGTGAAATTATTAGAAAGAATTTTAAATTTTCGTCTTATAAAATTAGTAGAGGACAAAGAAGTGCTAAGCCCTTTCCAAATTGGCTTTAGATCTGGCTGTTTTATTTGGCACGCTCATGTGGACATGGAAAGCCGTATAAAACTAGCACGTCGCCAGAGACAAATTGCAGCTCTAGTAACTTTAGATATCTCAAAAGCTTACGATAGTGTAGAACACGAAGTTTTATTGAATCGATTAATTAACCTTGATTTCCCAAAATACATAACAAAATGGTTTAGCGAGTTTTTGACTGACCGAAAATTTTATTGTTCTTTGAAAGGATGTTCTTCAAATAGACGTTGACAATCGCGTGGAGTTCCACAAGGAGCTGTCTCGTCCCCTTTATTATTTAATATATTACTAAGTTCTATACCTTGCCATAATGACATATACACATATGTCTACGCAGACGAAATGGCTTTTTTTTTTTTGCATCTGACATTGACATCCACTCTTTATATAATCGATTGCAAACATACCTGTGCGCCATAGAAAACTGGTTACTGAATATTCGCCTCTCCCTAAATGTCAGTAAATGCTCAATATTAGTTTTTTCTTTAATAGATCCAGTACATATAAACCTAACCTACTGCCTGCAGAACATACCTTAGGTGTACTCGGTAAAATACCTGGGCATAATATATGATGACCGGCTAAATTGGCGCACACACATTGAATACATAAATAACAAGGGGGTGCGAGCGATTGGAATGCTAAGCAGGCTTCGCAACAGTCGATCAGGAATGCGGAGAGACTCTCTTGTGATGATTTATAAAATGTACATACGGCCAATTTTGGAATTCGGATGTGTTCTATATTCAGGTGCGCCGGCATACAAATTACATCCTCTTGTTGTTCTGGAACGGGAAGCTTTACGCCTGTGCCTTGGATTGCCAAAGTTCGTTGCCAACAATGTATTATACCTAGAAACACATTTGCCTTCTCTTTTGTGCAGATTTCGGTTATTAATGGTCCAAACATTCTTAAAAATATATGAATTCCCTATAAAATTACAAATCATTTTCATTTCCCAGCCTCCAATATTTTTTCAATCTTCCTGGCCCCAGTTCCACACTCCTCAGGTCGTTTTCGTGCTGGCACTAGTTGGTCCCTTGGATCTACGATTATGTGAGATACCTCCAATTTGAAGTGAGAGAGAATCTCCAAATTATTTTCGACGATATATTTCCAAACAACCCAAAACTCCTTTCTTACAATATATTAAATGGGCTATTAGAAAATCACTTATCGGAGTTAAAAATAAAAGCCGTCACAGCGACAGATGCCTTGCAATCAGAAGAAAAATCTGGAATTGGAATTTTCTCTTCCGCTTTTGACTGGTCATTTTCCTTAAGACTTCCAGACTACATACCAGTATTTCTAGCTGAGTTTCTGGCAGTTACATTGGCTCTACGAAAAGTGCACTCATCAATCTCGGAAGTTGTAATAGTAAGAGATACTTTGTCATTATGTTCAGCTCTCACTGCAAATAGTGGCTCACAAGTTTCACGTACATTTCAATATCTGATACCTTCTAACTTAACACTAATTAGATTGGTATGGGTGCCTGGTCACAAAGGATTAGTTATCAATGAATTAGTTGACAGCTTAGCGAGAGCTGCCCTTAGTAGTCCAATCCTTCCGATTCTTCATGTATCAGCTTACATAACCGCGGCTAGGTTCAGGAGACTGGCAGTCATGCAAGACTCCTGGAACCTGCCATTAAGAAATCTAACTGATTATCGACACCTCCTATTTCCTTAGAACAGAAAATTCTGCCACAATAGAAGACTTGAAGTCCTCTTTACCAAATTCAGATGTCGCATTCCTACATTAAACTTTTATCTGCATCGATCTGGTCTGGCACCCTCCTCCTTGTGCTGATACTGTGGTGAAGACGAAACAATAGAGCACTTCTTCCTGTCATGCCGCCGTTTTTCCTCATTAAGAAAACATGCTTTAGAAGAAAAAATTAACAGTCCTGGAATAAATATTACGATACCCAATACTCTATCTTTTGGTGCCGCTTCTCTCCGACATTGTCATAGGGATGTTGGTTCAGCTGTTGGGGGGTATATAATTGAATCAGGGCGATTTTCTTGCTAAATTCTTGGATTTTATATGAATAAATTGCTTTCGTTATTCAAAAATTTTCAAAAGTGATCCTTATTAGACTCCGATAATTGTTTTCCTTCAATCACCCGATTCTTGGCCTATCCCCCATAGTGGGTACGAGCCACTCTTGAAGGCAAGCAAGCAAGCAAGCTAGTGGATATATGGCGTTGCGCTGTGGAGTACAAGGTCACGGGTTTTAACCCCGTCACTGCGGCCTCATTTAGATGGGGGCGAAACGCAAAAATGCTCGTGCACTTAGATTTACGTGCGGTTTGAAGAACATCAGGAGGTAAAAATTAATCCGAAGTCCCCCACTATGATGTGCCTTATAATCAGATTGGGGATTCAGCACAAAAACACCAGAATTTAATTTTAAATTTTAATGAATTTGACAAAGACACGATGGCGCTAGTGTTGAGACGACGAGGATGAGAACAATATGGTGCTAAGGGCGACGGAAACATGAATGAAAACGAGTGTGGCAGGACGATGAGCGCCATGCATGACGTAAGAGAACGGACATGGGAAACCCTGGCTCAAGCTCCTGACTGCTGTCGCAATAATAATAATAATAATAATAATAATAATAATAATAATAATAATAATAATAATAATAATAATAATAATAATAATAATAATAATAATAATAAAATGTTTGGTTGCACAGTATGGCTTGTGGTGCCACCCTTGTTTCTCATCTCCGCTCTTAAAGCTAGAATCAGTTAAGCAGGGCAGCACTTAAGAGCAGACGTGGTTCAAGATTATTAAACTTTTGAACCACTGGATCGATCTCAACGAACACTGAGTAGTTTTTTATGACAATAAAATGGGGCTCTGGGCCGGTATTTTGTAGCGACGCGTTATGCTTTATTCTATGCTGTAGTCTTATCATCCACCGTTCACGGCCGGCTGATCCCGTTGATAACGTGAGCAGACCGTTGCTCTGACCACTGACCAAGCGCGAAAAAGCTCGAAAAGGCATTAGCATCGGAAAGGCATCGCTACAAAATACCGGCCCTGCGTTAGATATTGCCACATGGTGTAGCCGACCAGGGGACTGAAGAAGAGAAGTTCCTCTCGGTCGGAGAAGCGCGTCAGACGCTTATGCTCAGTAAAGGGCTAATGTCTGGAGACTCAGCGTGTGCTTCAACAGGGTAACGCGACATTATCATTGTACTAGCTTAATTTTCGAGTTATGACTATTACAATGTGCAAGATCTGAGACTGCTAATAAAGAAGTACCGTTGCAAAATTATAACAAAATTTGCAGCTGCGTGTTGTATTGTCTCAGAAGGGCCCAGGCAGTGCAATTGTGGATCGTTTTTTATGGGCTTCATTACTTTTTATATTAACAAATAAAGGACTTAACTCACAAAAATTTTCCTTCGTAAGTGCTATTTGCAATTGGCTAGCCGCCTTTGCTAATAATATGTCTAGCATCAGGATTGGCTCAAATGTTTTTCTTATGAACGATACTAGCGTAGGAGCTTTTAGTGAATAGGGGCCCAGGGGCGGAATTCACTAAGCTGCGCCGTTCTTACGCACTTTCTTAGCGAAAAAGTTCTTAAGCTAAGATAAGCGTGCCACCGAAGTGGCAGCGCAGTTAACTTGCGACATCGTATGAGAACGAGGAGGAAGCATAGCTCGGATTAAACGACAAGGAAGGAAAGAAGCGCGGTTGCCTGATATCGCGATTACACATCACGCGTCTGTAGTTGAGGCTATGCTCTCCCGGAGGAGGAGGAGGAAACAACTTTA
This sequence comes from Dermacentor silvarum, assembly GCF_013339745.2. Classification (NCBI taxonomy): domain Eukaryota; kingdom Metazoa; phylum Arthropoda; class Arachnida; order Ixodida; family Ixodidae; genus Dermacentor; species Dermacentor silvarum. The sequence continues at coordinate 161,665,190 of NC_051154.1, forward strand.
TTTTGTTAATTTGGCTTACTGAGTGGTTGCTACCAGGTGATGCCTTACAGCCACCTCCTCGGCTCTTTTGATGGCCCGAAGTTGAACCTCCAGGTTCGGGTTCAAAAGTATCGCTTCCCACGCTTCAGGCGAGGGAGCGGCCAGGAGATCTGGTAGGCTGGGGGGGGGGGGGGATCTTCTCTGCAGTCTCAGAGAATATGATTTAAGGAGGCTATGGACCCACATAACGAGCAGTGTGGGTCTGTCAAGTCAGGGTAAAAGTGTGCGTATATTTGTGGGTTGGGAAAGGAGGGCGTTTGGAGTCGGCGCCAGGTGACTTCTTGTCCCTTGGTGAGCTTGGGATGAGGGGGGGGGGGGGGTTTGTCCGTCTTGCGAGGCGGTAGTATTGGGCAATATCGTGGTATGTAGTCAGTGGCTCGCTGACCAGTTCCCCTGGGTCAGAGACGGGACCCACCGCTCGGCTGACGAATCCTCGGGCACACTGGTGGGCCGCCTCGTTCCCCGGGTTCCCTGCGTGAGCCGGGACCCATATCAATTCCATTGGGGAGGGTTCTTCTTCACTATCTTGTTGTTTGGGGGAGAGTAGGGGATGCAGTATTCGTAGCGTGGCTGGGGCCACAATTCCACTTGCAAAGTTGGATATGGCGGTCTTTGAGTCGCTGATTATACTTGTAAATCCGGCCGCTGCAGCGAGGGCAATGGCCGCCTCTTCTGCCTCCGCCGAGTTGAGGGCACGGACAGAACAGGCCATCCTTATTGGTGTTGCTGGGGGCGTAAATTGGTTGTTGTCATGGTTGTTGATGATCTTGGCTACGCTAATTACGCTGATTGCGTACGTGTTATGTGGCAAGGAATACTAAGCAGCGTCGACGTATGCTACTTCGGAGTTGGACCCGTGGGTTTAGTGCAGAGCTTGAGCTCTTGCTTTTCGTCTGCCTGCGTGATGACCTGCCAGCATGTTCTTTGGCAGTGGCTTGATGATGAACCTCTTTCTGATGTTGGGGGGAATGGTGGCAGGATCGTTGTGCGTTGGGGATACTCTGTGCCCGATGCGGTCCAGGATCCAACGGCCTGTCTTGCTTCCCTGTAGTCGGTGAGTGTGCGCCATGCGGTGTGCTTTTAGAAGTTCTTCCACGGTATTGTGTAACCCCAGGCTTAGGAGGTGCTCGGTAGGGGTGGTACGGATGAGTCCCAGCGCCGATATGTACACTTTGCGAATGAGGCAGTCCAGTTTTGCTCTTTCAGTTTGGAGTAGATGTAGGTAGGGAAGGGCGTAGGTGAGCTTTGAGATGACAAAGGCATGGATGATTTGGAGTAGCTCCTTCTCCTTCATACCTTGCTTGCGTGCTCTCACTCGTGTGATTAAATGGACCGTCTGATTCACCATTATGGTGAGACGATCAATGGTGATGTTGTTGTGGTGATTCTTTTGCACAAAAAGGCCCAGGACCTTCATATGATCCACGTGGGGTATTGCAGTGTTTTTGACGTACACGTTAATGTTGGGTGGTGGGGGTTTTATTCTGCGCCGGTCAGGGGGTCGCAGTATTAGTATCTCCGATTTGCTCTGCGAGCACTCTAAACCCACGTCAGTCACATGCTGGACGACCGTGTCGGCTGCCTTCTGCAGGGTCTCTTCGACTTGTCCGTCGGATCCCGTGGTCGTCCAGAGCGTAATGTCGTCGGCGTAGAGAGTGTGTCGCAGGCCGGGTATCGTGTCGAGTTTGGATGGTAGCGACTTCATTGCGAGATTAAATAGGAAAGGTGATAGAACAGCTCATTGAGGAGTGCCGCGATCTCCAAGATTGATCGGTTTGGAGAGTAGATTGCCTACTGAGAGTTTGACCGTACGGTTGGATAGAAAAGCACACATGTAATTGTGCGTGCGTTCTTCCGGTTGAAACTCGGCCAAGCTGTTTACTATGGCAGTGTGCTTCACGTTATCAATTGCTTTGTGAAGGTCTAGGCCGAGTAAGGCTTTGGTGCTTGTACCACTCTCTGGTCTTAGGAGATCATGGTGCAGTTGGATGAGGGCATCATAAGTGTATAGGTGAGCTCGGAAGCCTGGCATATAGTGGGGGGAAGTAGGTTGTGCTCTTCCGTGTAGTTTTGTAGACGGCAGAACACGACGTGTTCGGCCATGAAAGCTGACTGCAAAAGCGGTCAGCTTTCATGGCATATGCAAATAATCTAACTCTCTCGCCGACAATGATAGTGACGGTTTGCTGATACATTGGTGAGCGGCCAAGAGGATTTGTTCAGTTTCTATTATCAATCTTAGATTCTCGCGTTTATTCCTGTATATAATGGCGGTGTCATCTAGAAGAGGGCGACATGGACACGTTTTGAAATGCAAAGCAAGAAAACCATCACCTGATAAACTTTGTACTTTATTTCTGTGCTCTCTTAAGCATGGTTCCATAAACCCATGCATGAATGCATGGTTCCATGAAATGCATGGTTCCATGAAAGATGACCGCTTTTGCAGTTCATGATTCAGGTTCTTAGTGTTTTCTTGATGCAACAGCTTTAGATTGCTTTTATGCCGTCATGGACTTATCTTCAGTGTTGATATCGCTGTGCACGTGGTTTTTGTGTATAAGTACGACCGGTCCCGCAAATAAATTTCGTTGTTGATAGTTAGCGCTTGTCTTCGTCTTCGTTTCTTCTCGTGTCCGTGTTTGTTTGCGCTTCCAAATACCATTCCAACAACAAGACCAACAAGCCCACATCGCCACCCTCGTCGAGTAATCAGGGCCCGTATTCACGAAAGTTAAATGCTACGCTAGAACTGCTCGTAAGAGACAATTTCAGCCAATCCTGATGCTGGACATATTATTAGCGAAGGCGGCCGGCCAATAGCAAGCTTTGTGAATTCGGTCCCACACCAGTGCGGGCCCGTATCCACAAAATTTTAAATACATAAGCATTTCTATGCTTAACCAACGAGAAAACTGTCCGTCATTCCGTCCGTCCGTCCTTCCAGTAAGACGATCGCTTTCAAGATATGGGCCCGCGCGTCTCTCTTCAACGCGGAGCGGCAGCGCGGAGCTATCAGCAGTCGGCACTCTTTGTCCGCTTCGCGGATCGCATTGAAGATACGCTCCGTGCGGCCGTGTCAGAGTACATTTCATCGGTCCGTGCCACCGCCGTTTATAATGCTTCGACATGGATGGACAAGGCGCTAAAGAGCAATAACGGCTTATGATGACCGGAACGTCATCAGCGCACCTGGCGCCGCCTCCTGCAGTACTTTGCTTGCGTTATCAATGCACCTTGCGCCGCAGTCCGCACCTGTTCGTATCGCCGCCGCGCTGTTGTTTGTATTGGCCGGATGAAGTGTCATAACAATGAGGATGACACCGGGCTGCGTGGGGATGAGCAAGTGGCACAATGCTTGCGCATACGTAGACAACTACCAGGGGAATATCTGCGTGAATGTTTTCTCATCAGCATGTTGCCATCAACATGTAAATCGTCTCGTTATCGCGCCGATCACTGTCATGAGAGGTGGATGCCCGAAAGACGGCCAATGCGGGAAGTGTCTTACGAAGAAAGATTTGTGAATACGGGTACACATGAATACACAACTAAACGAGGTTGAAAAAATATAGAAGCTTCGTAGAACAGTTCGGATTGCAAAGAAATTTAAAAGGAAGATAATAGTGACAGCAGATAAAAAAGGTGAACGTTTTGCAAAATTTATAAATCTGAATACATCATTAAGAACGCCCCTGCCGCTAGAATCCTAGCACCAAGAACTGCGGGCCCAAGTATGAGTAGAACCGAAATACTTAGATCCACTCCAAGCTGACGAAGGTCACTTACGAAGTATATTTCTCTGAATAGAGAATTCCAGAGAGAAAAAAAAAACGTAGTGCTTTATATACCATGCGTTGTTTTTGGTCTTTTTAATTAGTTCGAACATTTTTTTTTTAAATAGCATAGAGCATGTAGCACAATCCGGCCGGTTCAGGCAGCCTATCTGAAGATGGGGACATTTTCTGCACGGCAAATCGCAATGTCCAAGTGGATAATAATAATAATAATAATAATAATAATAATAATAATAATAATAATAATAATAATAATAATAATAATAATAATAATAATAATAAATCACAGAGCACTTAGTTATCTCTACGTGGATGAATGCGAAAGCATTGCGGCCACATCAGTAGAAGCGCGGCGACGGCCGGTGGCGCCACTGGTGGAGTCACGTGACTCGAGCGGCCACGTCAGCAGAAGCGCCACGATGTCACCTGACCAACGGTGTTCGTCACAAGTTGCGCATAACGCAAGATCGTGGGTTCGACTCCCACCAAAGGTCGAGGTTTCGTAGCCTTTTTGGAGCATCAAGTGGTCATGCCAACACCGGATTTTCCGCCCCATGAGCCATATAATGATCTCGCATTAAATAAAAAATGAGTGGTCATTAAAAAAAATGACCCGTTGTATCGGGAACGCTGCCGCCACAGACTTACTCGAGATCCCGATTATTCAATGAAGGACAGATGCACACAGGCTCATGGATCGAGTCACTCATACATTTAGGACGCATTGAATACATGTGTTAAAAGAGCTTCAAAAACCGCTAGCTTGTGCATCAGACTGAAAAAAAGTAGTGCAACAAATTAAGAACGGTTGAAAACCAAAAAGAAACGCAGACAACGTAAAAAAAATGGAGCTTCACTTTTTTTTGTGGTCCTCGTTTTTCTTGCGTGTACAATCGCTCTTACTTGATAGTACTACCTTTTACAGCACAATCCAACTTTCTGCAGACTCACCTGGAATCACTACGGGTGGCACCATGGGCTTTAATTCACTAGCCCTCACTCAAACTCATGCTCACAGCCACTCGTATTCCCTAGGGTTCACTCAGACTGGCTCACTCAGGATCACTCAGGCTAACGCTTCACGAGGGCTCACTCAGACTAGAACCCACGCGGAAGCCTGAGTCTATGTGTCTCTGAGTGTGTCGACTTGAGAGTGCTTTCGTTTACCTGTGACGAGAGCAAAAGGCTCTGGCCATTCCCTCCTGTTTCTATGAGCCCTTAACCGCCGTTCACATACCTAGCCTCGGATAGGAGGCTGAATGTCAACAAATGGTTTTCATATTAGACCATTTTGTGGAAGTTCTTCTTTCTGAGGTTTTACGTGCCAAAACCAGTTCTTATTATGAGGCACGCCGTATATAGTGTGGGGCTCCGGACTAAGTTTGACCTCCTGGGGTTCTTTAACGCGCACTACAACGCAAGCACACGGGTGTTTTTGCATTTAGCCTCCGACAAAATGCGGCCGCCGTGGCCGGGATTTAACACTGTTGCTTTCAGGATGAGGTTTGAAGATAAAATGGCATATATTTAACTGTAATCCGAACATGGACCAGTTATAGATTGGCAGGCAGGCAGGCAGGCAGGCAGTGAACTTTATTTTAAGTCCTGAGGAGCGACTCCGAGAACCCCTTACGGGGGAGGAGCCACCGCGGGCCGCTCCCACGTTGGGACGGGCAGGCCGTGCCTGACCGCCGCGTCGTGGGCCCTCTGGACAGCCCGTAGCTGAGCGGTGAGGTCGGAGCTCTTGAGCGCCTCCACCCACTCTTCTTCCGTGGTGAGATTATCGTGGTCCCGTAACGAGGGACACCGCCAGAGCATGCGTTCTAAAGTGCAGAAGGGATCGCCGCAATCCGGACAATCGGGCTCGAACGAGTCCGCGTACCTACTGACCTGGGCTAGACTGGGATAGGACTCGGTCTGCAGCATGCGAAGGGTGGAAGACTGAGGCCTGGAGAGCTTGGCGTGAGGCGGGGGATAGACCCTCCTGCCGAGCTGATAGTGCTTCGAAATCTCGTTAAACGTGTGGAGCGAGTCCTTGTGGAACCCCGCGTCCGCGCCCTCGAGCGGCGTTTCCCCGGCGCGGTGGGTGAGTTCGCGCGCGCGGGCGTGGGCCAGCTCGTTGGCGTTGGGAACGACGGTGGAGACCTGAGGTCCCATGTGGGCCGGGAACCAAGTGATGACGTGGGGGGAGACGCTCCTGCCGCAAAGCAGGGAGGCCGCTTCCCTCGAGACCGAACCCGTGGCGACGGCCCTGACCGCCGCCCGGGAATCCGTGTAGATCTGCGGCCTGCTCCCGTCCCGGAGGGCGAGGGTCACCGCGACCTGCTCCGCCAGTGCCGGAGACGAGCCCCGCACCGACGCGGCGTTAAGGAGGTTGCCCCTGTGATCTACCACGGCCGCCACGAATTGGTCGGATGAACCGTATTGGGCGGCGTCGACGAACGCTACCGATCGCGGATCGCCAGCGACGGATCTGAGAAGTGCGGCCGCCCGGGCCTTGCGTCTGCCTACATTGTGTTGCGGGTGGACGTTGCGCGGGAACGGCGAGACCTTGATGGCCTCCCGCGTATCCGCGTCGAGCGCGCACCGCCTCTCCCTGACGGCAGTGGGATTGCAGCCCAGCGCCTCCAAGATCCGCCTCCCCGCAGGCGAGGAAGAGAGCCTGACGACCTGGGCCGTCTGCTGTGCCTCGACAACCTCATCAAGAGTGTTGTGGACTCCCAGCTGCATGAGCTTCTCCGTGCTGGCGGCCATGGGGATGCCGAGCACCTTTTTGATGCTCTTGCGCATCAGCGCTTCGAGCTTTGCCCTCTCGTATCCGTGCCAGCGATGCGCGGCGGCCACGTACGTGATGTGGCTCATTAGGAAGGCGTGGTACAACCTGAGGAGGTTGTCCTCCCCCAGCCCTCCGCGACTGTTGGAGACCCTAGTGATGAGCCTGACCATGTTATCCGTTTTGGTGGCGATACGAGCGATCGTCTGTCCATTACAACCATTTGCCTCGATGAGCATACCGAGTACGCGGATGACCTCCACCTTGGGAATGACCTGCCCGATGGCTGTGCGAATGGAGATGTCAACCTTTTCCAGAGGCACCTGACCTTTGGGGATGCGCCCCCTCCTGGTCGGTCGATACAAAAGGAGTTCGGACTTGGACGGGGAGAGCCGGAGCCCCGTGCCCGCCAAGAAATCCTCCGTGCAGCTCAGGGCCGCCTGTAGGGATTCCTCGACTCTGCCTTCACTGCCGCCATCGCACCACACCGTGATGTCGTCGGCGTAAAGAGCGTGATTAACGCCATCCACTTCGGACAGACGGGCTGAGAGACCGCGCATGGCGACATTGAAGAGAAGTGGCGAGATGACCGACCCCTGAGGGGTGCCCCTTGCCCCCAGCTCGAAGGGATCAGACTTTACCTCGCCCACCTTGAGAGTGGCGCGCCTGCCCCGAAGGAACGAACTGACGAACCCGTGAAACTTGGATCCAAGGTCCATCTCCGTAACGGAATCAAGAATGTGCTTATGGGAAATTTTATCGAAGGCCTTTTCAAGATCCAGTGCTAGGATACCCCTGACGTCTCTGGTGTCCCTATCGATGATCTGGTGTTTAATGAGTTTCATGACGTCCTGAGATGACAGGGACGGACGAAAGCCCACCATGTTGTATGGGAAGAGTTCGCGTTCCTCAATGTACCTAGATATCCGGTTGTGAATGACGTGTTCCGCGACCTTTCCCACGCACGAAGTGAGCTAGATTGGTCGCAGGTTGTTTAGTCCGGGAGTTCGACCTGGTTTTGGAATCAGAACTACCGACGCGAGCTTCTAATCGTCCGGGACGTCACCCGAATCCCACACGCGATTGATCTCGTCCGTTAACGTGGAGGTGGCATTTTCGTCCAAATTGCGAAGAAGCCTGTTCGAAATTCCGTCCGGCCCCGGGGCCGATCGGCCGTTCAGGGTAACAAGCGCTTCCCTAACCTCGTTTTTAGAGAAATTAGCGTCCAGGTCCTCCCGCTGGAGACCCCGGTAGCGGGGATAGTCCGCGTCGCCCGAGAGGCCTGTGGGTAGGTATCTGTCGGTCAACGATTGGATAATGTCCCGCACGGTGGAGCCTGCCCTTTTGGCTTCGTGCAGAATCCTGTCCATAGCTAGTCTTTGGTTGGACTTTGAGGCCGATTCGTCTAGGAGCTGCTTCAGGAGGTTCCATTTGCCTCCCGTGCGCATTTGCCCATCGACCGAATTACAAATTTCGTCCCACTGTTGAATAGCGAGCGTGCGACAATGTTCCTCAATGGTACGATTTAGTACTGCTATCATCTTACGGAGTCTACGATTGAGCCGTTGCCCATTCCACCTGACCAGGAGAGCAGCCTTGGCCTCGAGGAGGTGAGCGAGACGGCTGTCCATCCTGTCCACCTTGAGGTCCGTGCGGATCGTCTTGGTGGCGGACTCGACGTCCCTTTTCAATTGCAACAACCATTCTTTAAAGTCTGTGGGATCCGCCATCTTTCCCTCCCTGATTTTTCGAAAGAGGTCCCAATCCGTGAGCCTAAATTCGCAGGGGGGGGGGGGGGGTCTGCTCGACACCTCGAAGGAGGTAGCCAGGATGAAGTGATCGCTACCCAAGTTCTCGTGCAGGTTACTCCACGAGGCCGGTCCCACCCCCTTGACGAAGGTGAGGTCAGGCGTGGAGTCCCTAGTGATCGAAGTGCCCGTTCTGGTGGGGAAGGCCGGGTCCGTCAAGAGTACGAGTGCGTGATCGGCTGCCGTTTGCCAGAGGTCGCTCCCCTTCGCGGTCGACGGCAGGTAGATTGGCGCCGCGCGAAATTTAAATGCGAAAGGCGAGGCGATCTGGGCTATATGGCTTTGTCTACACATCATCGTATTGTACACATGTATTCCGCGGTACAAGCTTGCTGATTACGCCTACTACAAGGATTTATCGGGCTGTCGCATACGAGGAAATCGTCCACGATTTGAGGCATTTGAGGCACTCTGTCGTATACAAATAAGGGCATTACAAATCAAATAAAATCTTCGTGTCTCCAGTTCACCGAGCGGTCACTGGTGCCGGTTCTACGGGTCGATCTGCCGCCCGAGTTTTCGTCGGCCGCACGCTGCGGCCTATCTTCTCTCTGTAGGCGCTATCTGAAACTGAGTCCCGTCTCGCAGGAAGCAGCTCGAAGGAGAGAATTGTGCCGGCAATGCTCGGCCAACTGTTCACTGCTGGAACTACCGATGAAAAACGAGCTATATAGTGTAAAATTATGAAGCGCGCAGTGTGAATTCTGCGGGGAGTGGGAGACGAGAAGGGCTATATAAGGAAACCCAATAGATCCCAGCCGTTTTCTGAAACACTAAAGGATGCTTCACTTTGCAAGCCGGACTTTCTTCCTCCCATATTTTTTTTAACTACCAGAGAAACACTGTGGTGAAAGACCCCCGACGAACCTCAGCAACGTATACTTCGTATGTACAGTGATTCAAATTCGAACAGCGGAGCGCGTGCTTCTTGCGCAGCCCAGCGAAAATGAAAAGGCGATAAGATGTATATGACCAACTCTGATGTGTCACGGGCACCCCTTGTGGCACATCACAGCTTTGTCGAGCCGCTTCGCGGCCTTTGCTTTCACTAGGCTGTGCAAAAACTACGCGCTCCACTGTTCGCATTTGAACGACTGGAGATAGTACTACGTGCATATTTCGTTGCAAAAATGAAGTGAATTATGAAGCTAAAGAAAGCGAGAAGGGGAGCTGCATGTAATTCTTGGTTGATGAGCTTTATTCCTCGCTTGAGCATATACCCCTTGCTTCCGGCAATGAGAGAGATACTTTAATTATCATGGATAAGATAGAGGTCGTCCTGAATATGTTCTGCCCTGCTACTCAGCACATTATGGGCCGAAGGGTGTGCACTGTTGAAAAGTATAGCTTAGTGATTCTTGGGCACTGTTTTCAGAAATTTTTGTTATAGATGATGTCTCGCTTTTCTACTGCTGCGGGCATGAATGGGCTGCGTATAAGAGCAGGCTAACGTGTAGATTTACACACGACCTCGCACGTAAAGTTGGCCTTCTGATAATGGTCCATATCCTCGTATGCGTCAGGAAAAATCCTCGCAAGTGCAGCAGTTGTCCCATACTCGATCGTGTGCTCCGCAGGAGTTCGCTGGTTCAGGCAGCTGAGCCAGCATGCACCTTATCATCTGGCTAAAAAAGATTTTAAATGATGGGATGATGATGCAAAGGAAGATGAAGCTCTTGCAGCATACGGTGTGCAGTCTGGAAATAAGACAAATTTCTTAAAGTTTCAAAGCGCGCGACGGTTTTCTCTATAGGCAGACGAAGCGATGTCACTTGTGTCTGTTGTGCATTGGCATATCAGGTGTTTAACGGGGAGGAACCGCTTCGTCCGCAATTAAGACACCTAACTTGCCATCAGAACCGCCACATTAGAGCTCTGCGGGCTCTACTTTACCAAAATTGGCTACTGGAGTGATCAGCTCGAAGCAGTGGTGCACCAACGGGGGGTTTGGGGGTTGTAACCTCCCCCCCCCCCCCCCCTTGAGACCGGGTAACCACCGCCCCCCCCCCCCCCCCCCTCACGCGTCTAGCCCCACCAGTCCAACGTCTGCCTTCAGTGCTCTGTTCACATCGTCATTACAATTCAGGAGGGGGCTTGCGGTCGAATTTTCCTGAGTAACAAAAACACTCTATCATTGTCTTGTATTTATTCAATCACTCTTAAGTTATTTTGACTAAGACGCTTAATAAATAAACATAGTCAACATCCTTGGTGTCATTATTATTATTATTATTATTATTATTATTATTATATTATTATTATTATTATTATTATTGGGCCTTTTATTTGCTGTTGGATTCCTCTGGCAAGAAAATTGCATTTTATGCAAAGTGCGTCCTTCCTTCCCCCTGGCAGAGATCCTGGGTGCACTACTGGCTCGATGCTCCTCTCACCGGCAGAAACCGCCATGTTATATCATACAGGTGATCATATTAAGTTTTCCGTAACTATTTAATATCGCCTGTGGCAGATAACAGAATTCTTGTCGTTGTAGTGGATTATCTGAGAAGGCGGCAGGGGCGTAGCCAGGGGGGGTGGGGGCTGATGGGGCTTCAGCCCCTCCCCCCCCCCCCCCCCCCGATCATTTTCATGTTTAACCTATAGCACCGTTTATTGAACAGGTATTTCGTACTCAAATTCCAATCTGTCGTTTTGAATACTGTTTGCTTCGTTTTCTACTTCAGATTATGCCTTATCTCTATCGTTTTTCAATTTTACTACTGTTTCGCCTCAATATGTATTTGCATTTGTATTTGTATTTTTGTATTTTTATATTTCACTGCTTTTCTGCTGTTAAGTAGTATTTGTGTTTTTTTTACCATTATAAAAGGTCCCCCTACAGTGTTTACACTATGGGACCTTTTTCTGTACTAAATATCTACTTTTGTATCTGCACTAAGTATTCAATAAACTTCAACTTCAAACTAGGGCTGGATTTCGTGGCAACGACCAAGCACCTGGAGTCACATAACGCAGGAACCCCATCCGAGCACAAACTTTCAAGGGCTTTTCGATGGCGAGCGGGCGCGTTGCGGCAACTCGCAGCGGCCGCGGAATCTACGGAGCGCATGGATTTCAATTCCGAAACTTCATGGGTATAAAGTTCACATAAACTTTTCACGCAAAAGGTGCACTGATATTTCCAAAGACGTGCTTTAGATTTTCAATTCTAGAACTTATAGGTTTAATGTTCTCAGAAACTTGGCCAACATGCGCGCACTGGAGCCCTCGTGTCCAAGCCGTTCCTGAAATGGAAGCACGCGCTCGCAATCTTCCACACACACGAAAATACTAAATATCACCGTGACTGTCAGCTGGCAGCTGATAATTTTCTCCAAACATTTTCAGGAAGCGGGCCCAATGTGATCGATCAGCTGGACCAGGACAGGCAAAGTAAAATAAGAGAAAACGGAAGAAAGTTAACGTCCTATTATTGAGGCAGTTCTTTTTTGCAGGCGACAAGGTCTGGCTCTCCGTGGCCATAGGGACAGTGAACCGATGGATTTAAACAAAGCCCCCGCTGAAAATACTGCTATTTTCAGAGCGCTTCTTCGCATGCGAGCTGATTGTGGAGATACATATCTGAAGAACCATTTGGAAAGTTGTCCCAGTAATGCCCAGATGTACAAAACCAAATTATAGAAATTTGTGGTGAAATTATCAAAGAAAGCCTAGATGCAAAAGTAAACGCTGCAGGCTGCTTCTCCGTACTTGCTGACGAAACGACGGATATTGCTGGAATCGAACAGCTTACTGTTTGTGCAAGGTACCTAAACAAGGATGCCAACGACATCAAAGGAGTGTTTTTAGTAGCACCAGTATAGATGCCCTCTCTCATTGCGACGGCAGGTACTATGTAAATGTGTACAAACTGCTGCATGTTCTAGTCACTCTTCCATTGACCACTGCCAGCGCAGAGAGAATATTTTTAAACATGAGATTACTAAAGAAACTACTTGCGCTCTACAATGTCTGAGGAACGCATGGTTAGGCTGGCGCTTCTATACGGCCACAGAGACGTCGGAGTCAATGTGTCCGAAGTCATTGACCGCTTCGCTAAACTTCCCCGCCGAGTGAAGTAATTGTCCTTTAGATAGCGAAGCAGCAAAAATCAATGCAAGTAAAAAGCTCTGTTCCTTTAGGTACATAAACTCGTAATTATGAAAACGTATGACTGTTCATTAGCAGTCATACGTTTCTGCAGTCAATTGCAGAAATTTTCGCCGTTTATTCTAACAGTTAGCATCATGATCAAAATTACGAAGACATCAATAACCAATTTTGACCGACCTTGCTCATTGAAAGCCCGGCCCACGCGTCGTTTCCCAACAAACAAACTGGGATATAGGGTAGTTCAACTTGCCGCATCATCTGTGGCTTTCGTTTAGCCTTTTCTTTCCTTTACAGCTGCCTGCTTTACTTCTTTTTTGAACCGAAGGAATACCCTCCTTTAATTTTGGGTGCAGAATATTGGTTGCCGCTCTGCTGGCAGTTAAATTACACATTTTCGTACTGATTTCAGCATTATTCCTCTATTATTCTACCCATATGGTGCTGTCGCGACCGCCGCATGGCCCAAGTACATATCACGGTTTCTGCGATCGTAGTTTTGTTCTTGCCTGGATCGTCTGTCTTTCTATGCGTAAAGTTTACTATCTGTGACTGCGCAACATGTTTATTTGTCTTGTTTTACGCATTATATAGAGTGACGTTTGCTACGTAGATTTATACGTAGATTTATTGGAGACTACGTAGATTTATTGGAGACTTATACGTATATTTAAATATCTTGTTGCGAGGTTTTTCGCGTATAAACCAGCAGTGAACTTTGTTTCCAGCGGCACTTTTTTGACCTTTATCAAGTTTTATCTTCGAATTTGTAATGTATATTTTGCAGAACTCCTGCTTTTTAGGTGTACTCACTGTTGCGACTATAATCTCAGTGTAATTACAATACACGACCGGCAACAGCTGCTGCTGCGCAATCCATTGCAGGGAAGGACAGCGTCATTGAGGTTTTCTACCTGGCCGTTGCACGTGTACAAAATGTAAACAAGGTTCTTGAATGACAAAGATTAATCAAAATAATTGACCTCAACTTGTTCTTTTCATGACCTTTACGTTTTTAATATCAGCTGCCTGCCCTGCTTTGCTGGTTTCGAACTGATATAGTTCTAAAGTTCGTGTGATATTTCCTGTACTTATTAAATAGACAAAAAATAACGCGGAAGCATTGATATCAATTATTTCTGCTACAATTTTTGGGAAATGCGAATATATTCTTTTATGAAAAAATACATATTTTAGCGGACAGTGCGTAGAGTTTAATAATTCGTTTGCAGCATCTAATATACTGTGGCATTGGCAATGACAATGCAGTTATTATTTATGTATTTGATCCCTCGACAAATTCTATAAGGAGGAGGCCGCGCAGCAAGGTGAGCTCCCCCCGCCCCCCTCCGAAAAAAATTTCTGGCTACGCCACTAACAAAAACTCACTAATTAACTCCATAAGTAATTACGTACTTTACGGCACATATTGCAATTTACGAATTGTAGCCGGTGAGTTTGCAAGACGTATCTACTTGGAATGGATCTCCAGGATTACATCAGCTTCGAGATATCATTTCACAAAGTGTGGGACGAAATAAATGTGCTTTCCAGCTACTTTTGTGCTTCAATGCATAAAAGAACGTTTTGTTAAATAGTAAGTGGGCCAACAGTGCAGTTTTACGGCGAGTTTGATGGCACATATCTCCAAACTGCTGTCATTCTGGAAATTAATTCCAAGCGGATACGTCTTGCGAACTCACCGGCTACATATCGTAAATTGCAATATGCGCCGTAAAGTAATTAATTACGGAGTTAATTAGTGAACTTTTGTTAATGAGTTGAATATTTGTTTTGATTTTTCGGTCAAGTAATGTCCACCTCTCTGAATAATCCAGCTCAAGGTCTAGAACTATGTTATCTGCGACAGGCAATTTTTTTAAATTCCGGAAAACTTAAAAATTATCGGCCGTATGCAGTGTGCGACGTCATGAACCGCGGCGCGCCAGCCTGTCGTCTGCAATAGATAGGGAATCTGGCTGTGCTGGGCTGCTGATACGTAAACACTTCTGACAAATCAGTATTGTGGCCAAGTCTTCGCAGCGGCCGTCAAGCACGACCGGTCGCTTGAGACACTTTGCTTATTCGCGGGCTTCTTTCCCGCCCGGAAAAACACTTTTATGTAGCACCCTTTGGAACAACAGAAAGCTGTATGGGGAGTTTTTCATGCTGCTATACAATTTTCTCATTGACACTTTTCACCTAATTAAAATATTTCAGAAGTTGAATTAATAATTAATACTAATTTGGTAATTAGGCTGAATGCAAGAAATTATCTGAGTATCTCCAAGTGACAACGGAAGGCGCAGCCCGTCATTCGCCCGGAGTACGAGGGGGAAGCCAATCCGGATTTAGACCAACCTAGCTTTCACCAAGTCGGAGATCGTGGCAGCCTTAAGAAACCTCACGAGAAACACGACGCCCGGCCGGGACAAAATTAACAAGACCCTCCGTAACCTCCGTAACGACGGGGCAATGGAGAGCTTACTAAAGTATGTCAATGAAAGCTGGGAGACCGGCAGTATACCGGCTTCCTGGAAGCACGCGGACGTAACGATGATCCCGAAACCTGGGAAGCCCATCAAGCTACAGAACCTGCGCCCGATCTCCACCACGTCGTGCGCGGGGAAACTCTTCGAGCACATGGTCCACAATCGACTCTCACCCTACCTGGAAGAAGGGGGGCACCTGCCGAACACTATGTTCGCTTTCCGGCCTAACCTCTCCAACCAGGACATCCTAATCTAGCTAAAAGAAATCATCGACGGCATCATCGCACGCCACAAGAGTGCCATCCTGGCACTCGACGTGAAGGGGGCATTCGACAACGTCTCACACGAAGCAGTGCTAAACAGCCTATAGCATACCAACTGCGGACGGCGGACGTACAACTACGTCCGGGACTTCCTGACGGGTAGAACGGCGACCATAGGCCTGGGGAACCTCGGGACCGACAAGATCCAAATACCGCAGAGAGGACCCCCCCCCCCCCCTCATGGGTCGGTGATCTCCCCGTTGCTGTTCAATATAGCGATGAGGGGACTGCCGAACCTCTTGGAGAACATCAGGGGTATCCGTCACGCAATGTACGCAGACGACCTGACCGTGTGGACTTGCACGGGATGGGCGGGCGAACAACAAGACACCTTGCAGGAAGCCGTTGACAGGACCGAGCGTTATCTACACCGCTGCGGCCTTTCATGCGCCCCGGGAAAGTCGGAGCTCCTAATCCTCAAGAAGAGGACGAGAGGGCGGCCTCCCCAGGAGATACCGGACCCAACATTGACCCTGCACAGAGTCAACATACCCAAGGTGGACGTACTCCGTATCCTGGGCCTCACTTTCCAGAAGGATGGTGCTGGTCTCGCCGCCATTAAAAAGCTGCAAGCGACAATTACCAAAGTCGCGCACTTGGTGCGAAGAGGGAGTAACAGAAAGCACGGCCTGAAAGAGCAGGACACGATCAGATTAATGCAAGCCCTGATAATCAACAGAGTCACTTACGGCACCCCGCACCTGGGTCTCAAGCAGAGCGAGAGACAAACTGAACACTAATACAGAAGACCTACAAGCTTCCACCAACGACGCCCACGGAGAAGCTACTCAGCCTGGGCATCCGCAATACTTGGGAAGAACTAGCAGAGGCCCACAAGTCAGATAGAGCGATTCAAGCTCACCAGCATGGGCAGAGACACGCAAAGCAGACTGGGCTACGCAGTCGAATATGAATCCAGAAAACAGCGGGTCCCTCTTCCCCTGAGGGAGAATATCACGGTGGCCAGCATCCAGAGAAACATGCACCCTGACTGAATACAACAGAGAAAGGAGCCAAGCGAGAGTACAACCTCTACGTAAGGCCTACGAAGGACCAAAAAAAGCAGAAGTCAAATACACCCATGCGGCAAAGTACAAGAACCGAGCGGCCCACGCTATCAGCCTGATCAACGGCTGAGGAGAAGAGGTAGCAGCGGCCTCGGTAAACACTCCAGACATCGACTGCGCGGTAGCCCTGGCAGCCACTACGGGCAAGCTAGAGGAAGATCATATCACAGTCATCACGGACTCACAAACAGCATGTCGAAATTGCCAAAAGGGCCGCATTTCCAAACAAGCCCTGAGCATTCTCGAGAATCTAGACAATTCTCAAGAACTGTGCATTGTCAGGGCCCCGGGGCACGAGTCCCTGGCGGGTAATGTAACGGCTAACGCCGCTGCCCGAGGTCACATTCTCCGGGCTATCCCACCGGGTTCACGAGCCCCGGTAGACCAACACGAAAGCGTCCCGAAAAGATAGGCCGATACCCTGAGCCACTACAGACTGGGTAGGAGGATCTACCCACCCACGCATCCCAAGCTAACAAGAGAAGAGGCGGTGGTATTCCGCAAACTACCGACCGGCACTTTCCCGCACGGCACCCTCCTATACGCCATGTATCCTACTAGCTATACTTACAAGTGCGCCTTCAGCTCTGCACCCCTACCACATGGTATGGGAATGTGGGCAAAACACATCGACACCATGCATCACCGGACCAACCGTCGAGCAGTGGGAGGCCCAGCTGACAAGCCCGAGCCCTGAAGATCAGCATAGCTTGGTGATCAGGGCCGAGCTATCGGCTGAGGCCCACGGCATCCTGGACTAGGGACGCCGCCCACCTCGAACGATTTCCCTGTCAGCTGATTTCTGTAGAGAAAGTTTATTCCTCCTCCGCTCCAAGCGACGGCAAACAACACTATCTTGGTTCTGTCCAGCTACGTGGTATTTTCATATTTGTAAATCTTGGTGCACGATAGTTGGGACACCCTGTATATTTTCTTTCGCCTGCCTTTTCCGTATATACAAAGGCCGGCCCCCACATCGCGCTAGAGGCACTCTTTTGGAACACTGTAGCCAGTGGCGACCTAGTAGAGGCCGAGCGCGTGCTCGCATGCGGCCCCGCGAGAGCCGCATTCCAGTAGCCGGCCTGCCGGAAGCAGAGGAGGTCGTGTCACGCGCGCCGCTCCTCGCTTGTGCGGGGACACAAGGCGCGCCGTTGCTCCAAGGCCGCCCCTACGCTAGTGCGGTGCACTGCCGTTCGTCGACACACGAGGGCACACACGTCTCGCCTCTGGTGGAGATATTGCGTACGGATCCCTCCCTATACAGTAACTCTAGCCTCTGTAGCATGCGCAAACAAATGGGCTGTTTAAGTGACCGTAAAAGAAGACGGATCGTATCGTGTCGCAGACCTAACGTGACTGCTCCAGCTTGAGCCACGGTACGACAACCCTCTCCTGCTTGCTTTCTTTCCTGTCGCCTACAAACTGTGGGGGTACTTTTCATTCCGAACGCAGTGGCAACTTTGGCTTGATCAAGACGCTCGCGTGTACTGCATTATTAAACGGGCAGGCAGCCTTCGTTTATGATCACAAATAAAAATAGTAATAAGAACAGGGAGGGAGGACCTGAATGAAAGTTGTACTAATAGAACAACGCGATGCCAGTGCAGTGCGCCTAATTTGAACTAACTCGTCCCTACTTTCTCTCTCCCCCCTCCCCCACACCACCCCACACCCTCAAAAACAAAGGGGGATGGGGGGAAGCAGGGGGCGGAGCAGGGGGGGGGGGTGTTTGACGGTAGTTTCTACTGGTATTGATGCGACCAGCATTCTTAGGATACTTCACGAACTTTCCGGGGGCTGACTATCTATCTATCTATCTATCTATCTATCTATCTATCTATCTATATCTATCTATCTATCTATCTATCTATCTATCTATCTGTCTATCTATCTGTCTGTCTGTCTGTCTGTCTGTCTGTCTGTCTGTCTGTCTGTCTGTCTGTCTGTCTGTCTGTCTGTCTGTCTGTCTGTCTGTCTGTCTGTCTGTCTGTCTGTCTGTCTGTCTGTCTGTCTGTCTGTCTGTCTGTCCTGTCTGTCTGTCTGTCTGTCTGTCTGTCTGTCTGTCTGTGTCTGTCTGTCTGTGTCTGTCTGTCTGTCTGTCTATCTGTCTGTCTCTCTGTCTGTCTGCCTTGCTGTCTGTCTGTGTCTGTCTGTCTGTCTGTCTATCTGTCTGTCTGTCTGTCTGTCTGTCTGTCTGTCTATTTTCCTGCCAACTTGGGTCACTGGGTATTACTCTAAATATGTACGTTAGTTGCGTGCAAAGCTCTGACGCTCCGCAGCTGACGAAAGGGCCAAATATAGGAAAACTTATAGGTATATTATACCGTAGACTAAATGTTAATGGCAAACTTTATGCATGGGACGCAATGCAAAGCTGTAGAGTATAATTACGTCGATCTACCGCACCTTCGCAGTATGATCAAGCACCTTCAAAGAATACTCGTGCGGCTGCGCGGAAGCGGGATAATAAATGACAGAGCACCAGCAAGACAATAGAGATTGTATCGCTTGATGTGCGCAGTGTTTTAAATAAGCTACGCACCATTGAAGGCATTATTTTGGCCTGTCATCCGCATATCGTGGTCATCCCCAAAACGTGGTTCTGAAATAGTACTGCCTTCGATCGTATACACTCATCCGCAGGGATAGAGGATCAAGGGGTGGTGGTGTAGCCATTGCGATTAAAAACAACACAAAACTTACTCTTTCGGGTGACATAGATCAGCATGAAAAAATTTGGTGCCGGACAATATATTATTCACAACAAGACTTTGTT
This sequence comes from Dermacentor silvarum, assembly GCF_013339745.2. Lineage (NCBI taxonomy): Eukaryota > Metazoa > Arthropoda > Arachnida > Ixodida > Ixodidae > Dermacentor > Dermacentor silvarum. The sequence goes on from NC_051154.1 coordinate 161,684,375, forward strand.
TGGTGGCATCTGCAGACCCCCGAACGCACACCTTGAATATCTAGAAGCTGTGCACGATTATTTGTGTCAAAATTTAATATACTTATTCTTGATTAAAATAATCATCCCAGGTGACTTTAATTTAACTAGTGTAAATTTGTATATCTTATCTGATGATAAAAGGGAATCAATAAATGCTGGGGAGGTATTCTGTAAGTGCATGTAAGTGTAAGTAAGTGGGCATGTCCCTTTCGTCTGTTGCCGAAGTTCTGATTGGGTGGTTTGGGGTACGTGCGAGAAGAAGACAGACGCCCCCAGCCAATCATTACTTCAGCACCAAAGGAGATGGACATGTCCCCTAGGTAAACAGTTGCAGAATATCCCTCATGTTAACTTTTTTCTTTAAACCAGCTAGTGTCTGATGCTACTAGAACTGCCAGTTCTTGTTCCTCTGTTATCAACCTAGCGTTTGCTAGCAGTTCACTCCACGGTTGTTCAGTCAATGTCGAAGATGGCATTTCAGACCATAAGTTGCTTGTGTTATCATCTCCTATAGTACTGGTTCGCGTTCTTCTCTTAAACCAACTGACATCTTTATCAAGAACTACAATCACTCAGACGATAGTGCAGAGCTTCACTATTTATAATCCACGCTCCCGAGTTTTATTGAAATGCACGCCCTTAATGCATTGTGGTCTCGTTTTAGGTATGTGGTATTTGACTGCGCAGACAAATATGTGCCGTTCCAAAAAATAAAAAATAAAAGGGTGTCAAAGAGAAATCCCGTAGATCGCGCTTGAGATGAGTCAGTTGAAGCGCAAGATTAAGCGTCGTCAAAAGCGGGGTGATAAAAGCGATATTTCAAGTCTTGTTCTTTCTGAGAGAAAATGCACCTGACCAAGCAACTGCTTTTTTTTTGTCTTTATCTTCCTTCATGCTTAATGACCCTAAGACATTTTCGGGCTACTTATCAAAAGACAAATGACGTGTTTCAGAGATAAAGTTATCCGGAGCATATATAACGGCTGCTGTTCTTATTTCTAACAAATGTAATACATATTTTTTCCAGTCAGTTATTCCAAAGGCGGCGTCAAATGAATCCATTGATTTCATTGATACCTATATCCATTCACTAACCCAATGCCAGAGGTAAATATTAGCGAAGGCAGTACTGTGAATCCTTTGCGTAAACTGGACGTAACGATATATTGTGGTCCAGATGAAGTTACTCCCCAAAATGTTTTGTAGATATGCGGTTTGGATGGCAAAATAGTTATGTAAAATTTTTAAATTGTTTTAAGCACTTCGGTGGTACCTGACGACTGGCGCTCTGCGAATGTAATTCCAATTCAAATCAGCTAGGCTACAGACTCGAATTAAATTGCTATAATTTCTTTGACGTGAAGTTGCTCTTTAAACACATTATCTTGAAGGCCATTATGTCTCACATACAAAATAACCAATTACCATATAAATACGGCATTCGGAGCTCCAATTAAAAATTCGCAAACGGCTATAAGGAATGAAGACGGTAACATATTTGAAGGAGACAACTGCGCTGCGGCGCTTCATAGACACTATTAGGGATTACTTCGGCATAAAAGAAAGCGTAGTTCCCACTCAAATAGATTCAGCAATGACAGAGAAACTTGAGAGATCAAAATTTAGCATGGAAATCTTTTACTAGAAAAGATTGCATTGCTCTACTGCTGTAGAGCCATGCACTGCGGTAGAGGTAGAGCAAGGCACAGTGGACTGATGCCATTGAGCAGGAGATAAAAACGAAAAAAAAAATCCTTTAGATGGCGTGAAAGCAAGATGAACCTAATCTACAAAGGCAAAGGTGATAAGGACAGTACGAGCGCGTACAGGCCAGTTACAGTAACGTCGGTGATATATAGAATGGCAATGCAAGCCATAAAATTAGAACTGTCGAAGTGGGTGGAAAACAAGAAATGTGCATTGGGGAACTACAGAATGGGTTCTGAGCAGGCGGACACTTAGAGGATAATATGTTTGAACTCAGTGCGTAGAAATTTCAGTAGCTCTGAATAGACCTTTATCGATAGCATTTCCATATATTAAAGGAGCCTATGGCAACGTAGACAGGTAATTGTTGATATTCTTAAACACGAAGGCATAGCTGGCTATTTCGTGGAGCTGGTGAGGGAGATATATAGGGACAACCGAGTACAAAATGTGTGGGAAGTCCAAAAAGGTAATGAAGTAGTGGAAATTTACCAATGACTGAAGCGAGGGTGTCCTCGGTCTCCATTGTTGTTCACACTTTATGTAAAGACGGCTGGAAAACAGTGAATTAGGGTTTGATTTGTCATGCATGTGTAATGGACAAATGGTGCAACATAAGGTCCCCGGACTGATGTATGCGGGAGACATAGTGCTACTAGCAGACATTGAAAGATATTTACAGACACTTGTAAATATGCGTGGCAACGCAGTGACAAATGTAGGCCTTAGCTTTAGCACAGAGAAATCGAGAATTACGAGTATGATCTTTTTTAATGAAGAGACGAGTAATTACGTGGTGTCAATTCAACAGCAAGCCATACCCATAGTCAAGCAATATAGATACATCGGTATATTTATAAACGAAGGAAAGACTTCCTCAAGCACCCACCAAGATAATCTGAAAATAAAGGGAAGCGGAATGCAACAATAATTAAACATAGAGCACTTTGGGGCCACAATAAATATGAGGTGGTGCGTGGAATCTGGAAAGGAGTAATGGTGCCAGCACTAAATGCCATTCTGTGCTTAAAATCGGGATATCTTGTCGGGGATGGAAGTTAAACAAAAAGATCGATGGGCTGGTTCAGCCACGACCAAACGACAAATGAGGCAGTGCAGGGTGACATGGGTTGGGCCTCGTTTGAAGTCAGAGAAGCGTAGAGCAAGATTAGTTTTGAAGAAAGATTCGGGAACATAGATGAAAATAAATGGGCGGCTAAAGTGCTCAAGTACTTTAAAAGTGTGGACACAGAATGGAGGAAGAGGTCAAGAAAGTTGGCAGCCAAGTACAGGGTAATTGAAAGTGTAAATAGACAACGAGGAGTCATCACAAAGAAAGTGAGAGAAACGGAGGCAGTGGATTGGATGCAAAAAATGGAAACAAAAAAGACAATGGAGATTTCCAAGAATGAGAAGAAAGAAATCAGAAGGGAAAGTCTGTACGATAACACGAAGGCAAGTGCCTTGTTATTTGAGGCTCGAGCTGGTTGCCTAAGGGCAAGAACATACCGGGGCAAATATTCGCTACAAGATGAGGCATGTATATGCTGCCGGAAAAATCTGGAGACCACTCAGAACATCATAATGGAATGCGAAGGGATTCACCCCGTGAGACCGGTAGGCAACGTTCGCCTTCCAGAAGCGTTTGAATTTAAAGTAGACGGAAGCAACAACCGCTCAGCAGTCGAGATAAGCAAGACACGTTTAGACAATTGGTGGAAAAAAAAACAGGAAGAGGTTGATACCGACCGGATCCGTTATTCGCAATGCACACGGACTACAGGTGGCGCGCGAGGCGATCCATGATGGCGGACCGAGAGAGTATCAGAATAGGCGACTGCGCGTCCGTGTGGTAGCACACCGGGCGTTTTCTCATCTTTCTCGTCGCACGCCGAGTGTATTCTTATTTTTCAGAGTTTATTCTCATCGGCTGCGGTATGCCGCTGCATAACTAGAGGCGTGCATACTGAGAAGTGCGTGCGTGCTTGTTATTTTACGGCGAATGACGCCTTGAACCTTACTGAAGGATGTATGCAACACGAAGCGTATCTAAAGCTAACGCTATGGCTGGAGTGCATATTTTCGGTTTAAGCCAGAAAAAGTACACCGATCTTGTTTTGAAATCAATCAAAAAAGGTCAGTGCAAGCAAATATGTCACAGAGGTAACGATCGGCGCGAAGCTGCGAACCTAGTTACGCTCGAAAACCAGACACCAGCTGCCTAAATGACTCTACAAATAATCAACTGTTGCGGGAGCGTTTGGGCAGCCTTATTTACAAATATTCAGCGGTAGCGTTTGGACGTCGTAAGGCATAGGCGCGAACTTGTTAGCTTGTCGTTTCGTGCCGCATTGAACGTAAGCTACAACTACCACATCGTAAAAGCCTAATGTTTATGCCTTCGTGAACAATGTCAACGATTAGCATTCTTGTAACCGATGATGCCAGAGAAGAAGTCTTCGGCGACGAAGTGTTCGCAACAAACTTTCTTTGGCGGAGTCACCGGCTTGCCGATACGGAGCTTCACAGCCGACTTCTTTTTAAGATTCGCGTCCAGCGGAAACAAATGAAGGCTTATCTCATCCTTCACCGCTCGGTTGGTGCACTGAGGCACGCAACACATTTTTTTTCTTCCATGGCGTATGCAGAAGCTGTTAATAAAACAGAAACGCGCCCGCGCATACAGAGCAACACTGTAACACTGTGCCATTGACTGTGCGGATACTCTTTGAAATATTTCTCTCGCTGGCCACTACGCGGCGTGACCGTCTGTGTGCATTGCGAATAGGCATAGGTAGCGGTACACGGTAGATAGAGAAGTTTTGAGGGAGAGAAAAAAACTGGAAGAGATGTATGCGAGAATGCTAGAATGAAAAGCGTGTATAGCATACCTGAGTTACTCAAGCAAGCTAGGTGACTATTTGTCACCGCATCCCCTTTCAATTTGTTGAAAGGGGATGCCAATCAATCATCATCGTCATCAGAAGCGTGAGAGAGGAGCCAGGTGGCATACACACATGATACATGACACGTTGCAGCGGTGGTATACTACGGTGCGTCATTACATTGCTTGTATGCTAACCGCATTAACGTCGACATGCATTGTGAGATTGGTGCTGCCTGAATTTTTTTCACTGCAAACACTCATTTGAGCTCTGGTGCTTGACGATACATTCTTGCGAACGTTTTCCCTGCAAGCACTTCTGTACGCCTTTCTGTCAATTTTTCGCGCCAGTCGATTATGCAATTCTACATTGGTAAATGCATATTCCAGGATCTTAAAACAGCTTCTTTTGCCACTTACTCGGCAAACTCCTCCGAGCTTTCTTATTTTGTCCCTATCTTGTCAATAGCCGTCATTGCTATGAATGAATGCTGGCTTTCTTTAACCTACGCAAGCGATCCGCTTTTGTCGCTTTTTTTTCCTTCTCTTTTTGTCCAGCAAAGCGAGGCCCGTGCGGCAGCCGATATCTCAGTGCAGAGTAGCTGGGGGCTCTGGCGGCTTCTTTTTCGGGGCAATTAAAATGGAGAGGTAGGCGAGCATACCATTGTAGCTTCAATTCTCTGCACAAGCTCGACGACGTGGTGTCGCATGGCTTGTTCGGGAAAGGTGCCTCGGGGACGGCTTGTTTGTATGCGCTTTTGCAACTGTTCGAGCGCAGATGGAGCGTGCATGCAGGCACCCGCCGCCGAAAGAATAAAGACGAATACGAAAGCCTCCCGCGCTTTCACCAGACAGGAGGCGGCATATTGAAAGTGACCACTTTCTCGCCCTCACCCACTGCCGCCTTCTTTGTGTCTTGCTCGTACTCACGGAGTACTTTTTGAGCAGTTTCTGAGAATGCACTTGCGGGGTCTCCGTCCACTGTTTCCAAAGTCAACGACCGGCGAACACTGCTGTGTTTCCTGGCTTCATCGAGCGCTCCCGCACCTCTACTGGTCTTTCCTCTGGCTCTCGGCTGACAGACGCGTTGGCGGCGCCCGCCGCCGCGCGAGTGGCGCATTTCTTGCCCCCACTCATTCCTTTCCGCCTTTGTCACTCTGAGCGCTCGATCTGTCACTCCGAAAACTCCGAGCGCCTTTTTACGCAGGTGTCCCCGAGCAGAGAGGGACGGTCCAGGTAGGAGCCACCCGATTCTCCCCAAACGGCCGACTTGCGCTCGCAGTGTAAGCTTGTCTAGTACACTCTAGTGTAAGCTGCTCCGCCGAGCATCCATTGTGTGTGCAAGGCGCCCTCGGCGATAGGGGGAGTAGTGGGGCGGAAAGAGGGAGGGGGTAATCTGCGCTTCTGGCAGTGCCCGTTGCCAATTAGGCAACCGGGCGCTCGAAGCAGGCGCCTCATGCAAGCCGCTTCGAAGGCGCACGGTTGCCCCGCGGGACTTTGCGTGCAGGACTTGCTGGGGACACTGCTTCGCCATTACGGATGACCGTGCGCTGTGCGCACCTCTTTACTCGGCCCTTATCTCTCGGTGATATGATGGTCGGGCTCGACAGTGGCGAGACAGTCGAAGGAATGACTCATTCTCCTGGCATCAAGACTGCAGATTTGGCGGAATGGAGTACACATGGATGTTGATAGGAGGTCTCCTGTTCATATTTTGCGGAACGGGAAAAAAATGCCAGAAGTTTTAAAATATTCACAACCACCTCGTCGGTATCATTAAAGTACAAGCCTACTTGGGTGTCACCTAAATGATACATTCGGTAGTAAGACGAGCTAGAAGATGGAAGCAAAAATTTTGGGATCCTAACAACCACGTCGTCCATGTCGCATACGTTAGCTTTGATTCGTGCAGGTTTAGGTCGAATTATAATGCCCGTTTTCTCGTGGGCTTTCTTTTTTTCGAGCCGATGGTTTAATAATCGTTTATGGCAGCCCAATTCCGCCTCTTCTGGTGCATTACTATAGAAGAGGCGAACTTTAATTACATAACGATATCGCAGTGTTCAGTTGGCTGACTAACAACGTTGCATGAATTAACTTTCGAAGTATTCCCATTGCATTCTTGTGCTTGCAGAAATGAAGCTGGCTAATGCGGAAGTGATATCCACCTCTTATAAATCGTGACACCAGCTCCAGTTGAGAAATACCTTCGGCCCAAATAGTACACTGCGGAATGCATTGGCGCCCTTAGTTTCGTCGCGCAGTGCGCAAAGGAGAACTCTTACCCGGAACGCCGATGTACGTTGAAGGGAATTTTATGTGGGACCAATGGCTTGAAACTGGTTCTATGGTATAAGTATTTCTGCTGAGAGAAAAAGTAAATCTATGGAGGTCATACCAGACACGCGTCCGGCTGACCTCCCTGTTTACGGCGCATGTTTCGAGTGTGGAATCTGAGCTGAGCAGTAATGAAGTCATACCCACTGAGCAGAAATCGTGCATTGATTGGCGCCACTTACAAGAAATACGTCCTCAAGATCCATGGCTAAGATGCACTCACGTTTCAGTTATAACACATTTCACAGGTGCATATTTCTAGAGTTCTGCTAAGTGTTGACAAGAACGTTGGTGCATTTCGCAGCAGAATTCTAGGACATATTTCTCGACACTGCATGGTGCTGTAAACACAGGATTTCTGCTAGATGAATGGGTCTTAATTATTGCTCAGCTTAGGCTCTGCAATTAGAATATGCACCGTAAATTGTGCAACTAGTTATTTAGTTGAACTTTGTTAATTAGCTATTATCACATTGAGATTCATCGGGCAAGTAATGTCCGCCTTTTAAAGTAATCCAGCTGATGTAACAAAACAGCGATATCTGCCATAGGGTCGAGTTCTTTAATGAGCTTAAATCACCTGTTTTATCCGTGCCTAAGGGCATATACCATATTTCTGTTTTTCTTTCTTATTTTTCTTTTTTTTTCGCTTTGCTTGCCCCCCTCCCCCATTTTTTTTTGAGATGGCATGGAGCATAATGTGCAATTGGGCCTTTCAGCTGAATTACCTGAAGAGGTGGACATCTCCCAATGTCCACGTAGCTAAATTAAAAACATTAACTAGTTAAATTTTTAATTATTGACTTAAGGCGCACGTCCCGATTCCGAAATTTACGCCGAGTAGTGATTAAGTCATGTTTGCTTAGCATAAATTTAAAGACTATAGTACCACTTTCGAGATATGTGTAACCAAAATCTGCCAGAATGTTTATAGGCGTTCCACTTAGGATTAACCCAAACTGCTAGAGGAAGGCTTGTTTGATAAGCGCGAATTTTTTTCGCCGCCTGAAATGTTGAGGACTTAAATCTCAAAGTGTTGCTTGTTTTAGGATACATGCTAAGCAGATATGACTTCACTACTGCTCTTTAGGGGTCACATATGTATAGTGCAATTGCGAAATTGAAGCCGAGCGCTTCGGCAGGACGGAACCGTCGGTGTGTATATATGTGTTTCGGTACTTCTCATATAATAGGAGTAAGGTAACCTGTTCAAGAGCCTGCAATGACATATGTGCTTTTTTCCGGACGCCTGGTATTGTCAGGTTGATCGTTGGCTAAATGAGGCACCAATGAGGAGCCGAAGAACTACCGCTGTCGTCATTCCAGCAAAAGCCTCCACTATCAAGATGAAAGCATCTCAATTGACAACGTCGACGGCAGCAGAACTCGCAGCGCTTCGCGTCGCTCTGGACTTTATTAATGACGAACTAACAAACAAATGGTCCGTTTTCAGAGACTCGAATACGGCTCTCCAGTGTTTACTGCCAGCCTTACGGCCATGTCCTAATGAACAGTTGGGGTTCGAAATTACAGAGGCCATTCACCACCTGACTGAGAAAGGACACGAAATCATTTTTGCTGTGGCTACCAAGTCACTGTGGTATTATCGGCAATGAATGTGCCGATCAAGCTGCTCGTTCAGCTCATGTAGAATACCACCGCCTATCAATCCCGCTGTCTAGGACAGATGCTGCAATGATGCTCCTCATACTTTTTTTTAGTTTCGAATTGTTTTAGACACAACTTTGTCTGGGATGACAAGGCTAAAAGCAGACATCGTCTGCCTGACGTGGGCCCTGTAACCCGTTACATTGCTGAAAACATAGGCGGCATTACAGAAAGAAAATATGACGTAGTAATCGACACATTATGCGTACATAATAAAATGAGTTATACGAAACAAAAGGTAAACAAAAAGAGACATGGTACAATTTTGTGAACAAAGCACACGCTGATGCACTACATTTGAGTCGAATGAACCACATTTTATGCATGCCCTATTATACACCCTGGATTCAAGCTTAAGCCTTCGAATTTCACCAAGACTTCCCTGAAGATACGTGACCCTTAGGCTATGGTTGGGCATCGCGTATACCAATGCCTACGCATTCCTCATAGGGATGGCCCTCACCGCAGCCTATGGCCAGTGCGGTGACGAGGAAATAATCCATCATGTTCTGGGCAGAACAATCCATCAGCACAGTGCGCAGAGACAATCGCTTTCTGTCGCGCTCAACCAGTTAGACGACCGGCCTCTGTCGGAAGAAAGATTTCTACAAAATTGATGGGGGACTCAGCATCGCGTCAGAAGTCCGTGCAAGCGCTGCTGCGCTTCTTGCGATCCACCGGCCTGTGTGAACGCCAATTGGAACGCCCTTCCCTCTCTATCTTGAAGCCGAGCTGTAGTGAATTCATGCTCGCTTAGCAGAAATAGCAAGACTCGCACCACTTTGTAGACATCCGGCCACAAAGTGTGCTAGAAAGTACGTTGGCGTTATAGTTTTTTTTTCCCAAAAGCGTGCTTGAAGCATTTCGGGACGATCTCAACTGTAACACCAATAAATTTTTTAGCACATTTAGGGACGTTCATCGCGAAAGTGGCGCTGGTCTTAGTATTTATTCTAAGAAGATACTGCTTCTCGGCTTCAATTTTGGGATTACAACATGCGCCATAGAGAGAGTTACAAGGTTAGTTAGAAAATATTTTTAATTAGCCACCTGGACATTGCAATTGGTCGTGCGAGGAATGTATCCTGCGTCAGGTAACCCGCCTGAACAGGATGAATTGCGCTATACTCCCTACGAGAAGGAGGAGGAGGAGGAAAAAAAGAAGGAAAGGCAGGGAGGTTAACCAGAAGCACGTCCGGTTTGCTACCCTACACGGGGGAATGGGTTTAAGGGGATGAAAAGAAAGGAGAGAGAGGGAAGAAAGTACTCGCAGTATAAACACTTGCGGTTGTCCAACACTTCACAATCGGTCACTGAGGCCAGTCGACTTCATGAACTGTAATAATGCCCGCGTCGCTTTGTAAGCCTGCGACGCGTGGGGCCACGGTCCAAGAATCTTTGTCTCTGAAAACGGTCTGCTGTCTAATCGCTCTAACACACTCCGGAGAAGGTCACGTTCGGTCTCATAAAGGTGACAAAAACACAACACGTGTTCCACCGTCTCCTCACAGTTGCACGAGTCACAGATTGGTGTGTCGGACATGCCCAGAAGGAATGAGTACGCTTTCGTAAAAGCCACTCCTAACCAGAGGCGGCAAAGTAAAGTTGCATGACGGCGGGGGAAGTTCGATGGAATTTGTAGCCTCAGTGTAGGATCCAGCCGTCGAGAAAAACAAAACAAAAAACCTATGTGCCTGACACTTATATGCCTGACGTTCTGGAGTTTTGAATGCATCGTGGCGCAACCCAATAGCGACTGACGAAATTTGGCTATACAATCTGAGTCAAATCCCGCTTAAAGGAGCGCCGTCTATGCAGGAGAAAAGCTCAAAATAACGAATCTTACTATGCGGCCCGAATACATGTTGCTCACAATATAACGGCACCCTAGTTACACGGCTCGCAATTATGCAGCCCGTTTTGTTAGTCGGACTTGTTTGTGTGATATAAAAGTTCGAAATAACGACGATTGCATTGCGGCCCACCATGTAAATGGGACATCTTTAGGGGGTACAAAAGTTCAAAATAACGACGCTTACTGTGCAGCCCATCTGTATGCGAACCCGCAGTGTAGGTGGCTTAAAAAAATGTCTGCGACAACGGTCTCCTTGCTATTTTTTTTTTACACTGCAGTACAGTCGCGCCATGGCGAGTACACTGCCTCGCCATGGCGCCTCGTACATTTGCACCACCGTGGTGCAAATAGTATGTACACGACAAACGCGTACTACACGTGAGACGAGTACACTTCAGACGACTATTTTACTTGGTTTATGTATCTACAAATAGTCCTTTAATTTTGCAGTGAACCTGGATACTTGCCATCTGAACTAACACATTTTTTTTTTCATTGGAAGTGTATCTACAAATAGTCCTTTAAATTTGCAGTGAGAGTGGATACTTCCCATCTGAACTAACGCATTTCTTTTTAATTGGAATTGGTTTTGTGTCTACGTATATTTCCGACCGACGACAGCTGCGTGTCCTGCATTTATAGATTGATGTTGGCGTGTATACATCAGATTTATTGTTACATCGTGTTGTTGTAATGGACATAGTGTTCGACTGCTCAGCGCTCACTTCTTCCTTTTTTTCGGTCGTAGAGCTGCCGCATTTTGATAAATGGCGAAGTGTAAACAGCCTTGTTGGCTGTTTGTGTGTGCACTTTAATAGCCCCAGTTGGGTGTCTTGTGTGATGCCGCTAATTGCCCGAATTCTAGCTCTTGACGTTAAACCCCAGAAATCCGTCTTTTCAACAATTGCTTCGCGAGCGCTTCAAATATCGCCAGTACCGGCGCATGCATACTTTTTCCTTAAGTCAAATGTTTTCCTTGTGGCATATATACTTGAATCGGGTCAGTTGAAATTATATATAGTATCCGTGGTTGTACTCCAAGGTGGTGGTGGTGGTGATGGTGATGATACAGCGACAAGCAGGGTGGCCGGGAATTGCTCCTCCTCCAAGCGCGAAGTATAGGTGTCAACACTTCATGCAATGGTGTTTATCGTGGGACATGATTTGAACGTTTTTTTTTATTATTAAATGTATTTAAGGAGAGGTTGGTGCCTATATGTGGCGCCGGCTACTCCTCTTTTCTTACATGATAGTTGTCCTCAGAAAGTTGTCAAAAATCACAAAACTGGACTAATAACCACATGTATGAACATTCACGTACTAAGTCTTAACTGCAATATAAATAAATGTTCGCGCAACAGAAGAGTTCACATAACACAAATACTCACAAAACCGAAGTGTTCACACGCAAAACATGAGTTCACAAAGCTTAAATGTTCACAAAACCAAGATGTTCACAAAACCAAGATGTTCACAAAAAAGATGTTGGGCACTTATTGGGCAAATTAGGTCCCTCTTGAATACCGCGCTCTGAATACAACAGTTATGTAAACAAACATGTAATCAAGAGTGCCTGTTAATAATAACAATGCCAGCAATAACTGATATCTGACTTAGTAATTTTGTAATATTTTTGAGTCCTCCAAAAATTGTACTAACGCGATGTTTTGTAGTCTTTTTGTCGGCCATGGATCCAAAATTTTTCCTATGGATAGTGGTCGTCTATCCAAGCCATGTAGTTTTTCTGAAAGCTTCTTACGGGGAGCATCATGTTTTTTACAGGGTAGAAGAAGGTGTTCTATGTCTTCTTCAGCCTCTCCACATGAGCATGTAGCACTATTAGTGTTTCTTATCCTATACGGGAAGCTTTTAGTATAGGCAGTGCCTAGCCGAAGCCTATGTACAGTTGTTTCAACCGATCGGTTGATTTGAACGTCATGCTGCGGGCACAATGTCCAAACAACAACAACAACAACAACAACAACACAACAACAACAACAACAACAACAACAACAACAACAACAACAACAACAACAACAACAACAACAACAACAACAACAACAACAACAACAACAGCAGCAGCAGCAGCAGCAGCAGCAGCAGCAGCAGCACTACTACTACTACTACTACTACTACTACTACTACTACTACTACTACTACTACTACTACTACTACTACTACTACTACTACTACTTTATGTTAAGGTATACACGCGAAGAGTCACTGCATTTGTGGGGCAGCATGAAGCTGAATCAGCAGGCTCGCATTACGTCTTATGGCCTGTACATGCTCGAGCCGCCCATCGCCGCAAGCCGCACCACACGCGGGCGGTTCAGCGGCGGCGCGTGGTTGGAGCAACCGGGCACAAAATTCGATTCACGCCGAGACCGCTCGAGCGGTGCCGTACAAATGCGCCCTCTGGCTGGCAAAACAGATAACCAGCAACTGGCAACATGCAACAGCGCGGTCGCAGCGTTTGTGTGCTTAAAAAAAGTTTGGCACTAGCCAGGATTTTGTTATTACGTTTGTTTTCTTATTAGGTAATTTTCTGATTAGTTAGCTCGAGCGGTTCGCATGTGCCGCCATCCACACTCCGATTTGGGGACGCGACGTCTGTTGAGAGCTGGCAACCGAGAGGCGGGGCATAGATGCATAGATGTTCCAAGTCGGCAACTATCGTCAACAGCAGACGACACTGGCATATTTTTGTCGACGTGGGTTCAAGCTTCCGTGTCACGGCGAAAACGCGACTCTTGCACTGTCACATTCTGTTCTGCGTCAGCATGTGTTGCGTTGGCGCGGTGACCCACCTTACGATCACTGTGCAGTGATCTTACCTGCGCCTTTTTTTTTCGTTTTCTTTTTTTAATTCATTGCTACCGCATAATGTTGTAACAACATACATTGCTATGTACTCGGTTGTGTGCGGCACGATGGCACATTTTTTGTAGATGTGCTAGCGAAAGCTTGCAAGACTGCGCGTGCACGTGAACACACTCGTTTTTAGCCAATGAACTAGGGATTTGTCGCAGCAACAGCGTAGCACGTACGCTGAAGCGCCGCAGCGTTATACAGGGTGTTCATATTTAAGTTTTAGAGATTTTTTAGAAATCGTCTGTGGCAGGTAGCATAATTCTTGTCATTGAGCTGGGTTATTCGATGAGGCGGACATTAGTAACACGAGAAATCGAAACCCAGATTGAGCTAATTAACAAAATTGACTAATGAACTTCTTAGTTAATTATTTATGACACACATTGCAATTTACGCATTGGGAGCCGGTGAGCTTGTCAGGCGTATCCACTTAGGATGAATTTCCAGAATGACGCCAGTTTGGAGATATGCGCCATCATACTCAGCGTAAAAATGCATTAATTGTTGTTCCACTTATTTTTTTAACCAAAATGCTGTTTTATACATTGAAGCACGAAAATAACTGGAACGCCAATGTATTTCGTCCCACATTTTGGGAAATAGTATCTCGAAAATGAGACTTCATTAAGCACCACTATGACTTGGGTGCCTCTTTGTGCATTGTACAAGGAGGTGGGCAAATGTAAATGTTTTCAAATACGAATTGAATAAAATATTATGTATCAAATATTCAATAGTCATACGACGACACATGTACCTGTAGTAGCAATATTTATTTCCATATAATTAAATTAGGTACCACACCTTAACTCGTGCAATACGAGAGCTAAATATTGGGGACGAAGGATAAGTTTTAAATGCAGGACTACTAATTGTTACGTGAAAAAAAATCGACATAAATAGTCTGTCAACAACTTTAGAGCCAGGCTGCAAAGAAGCTTTCCAAGAAAGAATGGCTGCTGAATGGCTAGCTTTCAAAAACGTGCAATATATTGTTTCCAATAAAAAATCAAAGTTGCAGAAAAAAAATAAAAGCTGATGAAGGACCTACGTGTCGTAGACATATGTAAAACTATTCGTTGCAAGGTTTTGAAAACAGCACAGACTTGTAGCATAAAAGATCAGTCTGCTAGATCAAGAGATGTGTGGTCCCCTTTCGTGCGAAAAAACGCTTATGGGAAAGTTTTGTTGCCAATATGACTGAAAGATACTTTCGTCAACGTGCTTGCCTTTGGGAGGCTACATACACTTGTTCACATGCAAGTACCTGCCACGTATTCATTGTTAAAGAAGTTCAATAAATATAATGACACGAGAGCCTCCTCTGATCAGGAAAAAATAAGAGTTGTGTTGTCATATATAGATAACTTTTAGAATGTCAAGGTACCCTTTCCCACATTATGCAAGTACTCATGAAAGACAAGACTGCAAGAAACAGCCTAAACTAATGCAAAATCCATAACTGATTATGTATATGAAATTTCCATTTCATGTGGCAAAGTATTTCACAGGGCAGATAGGATGTGACATCTGTGATTCAGAGATACGTCATTGTATCGGGGCACAAGTATTGTACAACTGATAATTTTGGGAATAAAGAAATAACAAGCATTGATTCCCAGTATGTAACCATGCCACTTGTATCTTAAAAAAGACTATCATTTATATGTCAAGCTTGCACCATCATGTTTATGTGACCATACATGTGTACCTCATCTGTAATGAACCGTTGCTTTAAGTTATGACCACTGTCATGTCATTCCTGTACATTAATTGTGGTTTTGCACAATACACCTAGAAAACTTTTGAGCAGCATTGCAGTACTTTTTCTTGTATGTGCACACCGGCTTTCTGCCACAACACCCACTTCACGTCCATGATAAATGCTGCAGTCAAGCAAAATAGAGTTTCAGACTAAGGTACCTAAACTGCTTTCATTCCAGAAAACCCCAACCAAGGTTTAGGTTCTTGAGGGCACAAGTTACTTGCGTCCTTTGATCTAAGGCTGTTTTCTGCATGCAATGAATTTTAGGATTTCTGCTGTGCAAATCAATGTTAACCTGATAAAAGGGATGGCGAGCCATAACTTGCATTTGTGATACTAGTTACTACTGGGGCCAGATTAACCTATGGGCTAAGGGGGCTGCAGCTCCAGGCCAGGGGGCCCTGTGAGAAAAATGTTTCCTTGAATTAAACTTTATTTCTTACGTACAGTACAGCATAAGACATAATGCGAACAAATACATTGGGATCCCTAGCTCGAGGCTAGTTGCGATCCATAAGAAAACTATGTAGAGGAAGCAAAGCAATTAATTTAGCACAGACACATGTACTTAAACTCAGCAACAATATGCACTTTAAATTCGAAGAATTAGAGAATACAATACAAAGAATCTTCAAAATGCAAATGGTATCATTGAACATCTACAAGTAAAGGAAAATGCGAAAAAATAAAAAGGAAGCGGTGAATGTATTAATAAACATACGAAAGAAGATCACGAAAATGCAGTTTTAATTATCTCTGAAAATTAGCTGCATTTCTAACTTCTGTGGGCTGAACGTTCCTCTCGACTACTCCAACACTTCAAGTTCTCCGTTTACCACACACATTAAAGGCCTTCGAAACCGGAAAATTTTGTTTTAGTGCACTGCGTGTACAGCGTCCTGATTCAGTAAAGTTGGTAGCAGAGAGTGGGTAGTCAGTAACGATGCTATTATTAACCATTACAAGAGTTTAAAAATTTAGTAATGAAGTAAATGGTAAAATGTGTACGTGTTGAAAGAGCGGTGTTGTGTCAGCATTGTAATGTGAGCAAGTCATAAAGCGGACAGCCCTCTTTTGAAGTTTTATAAATGGCTCAATGTATGAATGGCCTCGAGATGCAACACAGTACCACAGATGGCTATGGAACAAGCTGAAATAAATTTCTCGAAGGGTTATTGTATCAAAACAATTGCATTTGTATCAAACAATCGGCACTTGAGCAGAATATAACAAGCCTTGCTGAGATTTTTGCAAAGCTTGTCAATGTGAGGTTTACGTAGAAACGACTCATCTAATTTGTACAACCCCTTGATGTGCCCCTCAGCAATTTAAGAGGACTGTTCGCCAGGGCCCAGTGGAAAATTTTAGTTATACTATAAAAGCTGTAAAGTGTCTTCCAAGGAGTATTCTACCACAAGAATTCTTTAAAACGGTATAGTAGCAGCCGAAATAGAAGCAAAGAATCTGTAGTACAAGAAGGTGACCTGCTCTTCGTGTACAGAGGCATTCTTTCTTTGCCCGACCAGCAACGCAAAGGACCTTTCTCTCTTGCCTACTCCCATATAAGAAACCAGGGTTCACCTCCTACTCTATTTTTTTTTTGCAAAACACCTTATGCACCTTTCTTTAATTTTTTTTTATTTAGATCATGACAATGGCATAATGCATCCATGTTATATTGACAAGTCTAACTGCAATGAGTCTGTTGACATGATGGCAGATAATTATTGTAAGGAGATGGATCGTTGCGAAGGTGCATGAAGCTAAACATTGTTCCCTCGTCAATTCAACTCCTTACGTCTCTCATGTTTCCTAGCTTTCTGTTGTCCTTTGGTGAGGCTACATGGTGACGTTCACAAAAGATTTACAGATGTTAGGCCCTTCTCGCATGCCCATCTTGTACTATGAATTATTGTGGCGGTTAGCACTGGTAACATTAGTAGCCACCCTAACCGTGATTACGCAGCAACATTGCACCACCCATGCAGCGCAGACCACCCACTTCAATCCAATCCCAATTTGCATTGAACTGCTCAAGATAGTGTGTCGATGAAGCGAAGCCCCACAGTAGCATTCATGGAAACGCAGCTTATATACTTACAACATAGGAACATTTGTTGCATCACTGCACCAAAAGTGGTGGATGTATCGAAAGGATGGCAAGCAGACGCTGAGCAGCTGACGCAGCGCGGATGAACACATCTTGAGGGGCATTCAACCTTTCTATTGGCTAAGAAGCCCTGTAGCTGCCCCAGTGGTGCAAGAACCTACTGAGATGCAGTATAACTCACAAAGCACATTGTTCAGCATGAAAGGTTGGGCAGTGGCAGAGAATGTGTGTTGTTGTGTCGTCACATCCGCAAAAAATAGCATACGGCACATTTGCATTGTTTACATTACAGCACATGACACCTAGCATAAAATTAATAATTGCAATACATGGAGCAGTGATATAACAAGCTGTTCCCTAGCCTCCCCTCTTCGTAAAGAGTAAAATGTGCAGAGACAACACTGCAAACAAATAACACGTGTACAAAGCAAGGAAAGCTGGTTTGATACAATACCTATACTGACGTGCAAAGAGCACGAACGACCAGCAGTGCTTCTGCAGTGTTTACTTCAGAGCACATGCATAAAAAGCACCCTAAATAGCTTGTAGTGTGTGTCCAACTAAGCAGCTGCTTAGCTACAAGAAAGTTCGGCTAAGGAGAAAGAGGTTTCATTATTTTTCAATGTATGTGCACAAGTACGGTTTGTTCCCGCCTCCTTGAATTTTGGCATCCTTCAATTTTGGGTCTAACGTTCTGTACAAACCGTTCTGTATGCACGGTTCACTTCAGAGCATATGTACATCGCACAAAACGAACACTTATATGCCTAGCCTCACTGCGACACATTGCACGTATACGTAACAGTACCCTTCACTTCGTAAAGTAAGAACCCCAGCACTCAAACGTTCTGTACGTGTTCACGATCACCAAGGCGCATCGCAGCCCCCAAAACAGCTTACATGAAGCCAGGCACAAACAGCACATTACGAATGGCTGCGATGACGCGACAATAAAGCTCATCGCTACAGGTCGTATCGTCACTTCTTAAAAACAAAACACAGCACTGCACAATGCACATACACGCACGCGCTTCGCAGCGATGAAGCGCGCGCACACAACACCTAGGCACACCATACGCTGAGGTGGGCGATCGCGCTCGTTTTCATCCTGGCGCGTACTGAATGCATGTGTCATGTTTAGAATGCGCGTGTATGTGATGGCCTTCGCGTTTGTACTGCGGGTACTGCACACGCGAAATACGGCCCAACACACACGAAATCGCCGGTTTCATTGCTTCCGAACTTCGCGTAGACACAACACATTTCCGTCTGTTGCCGTTGACGATCGCATGCACTGAAGAGGTCAGGCAGGGTACAGCGGATTGCTGCGTTCGACGACTATCTCTGCGAGTGCTCGATAACTCTTGCAATGATTAAAAAAAACCACAAAAAACAAACTGCCACAGCAGTCTAGGCCTCGCGCTTCGCTTCGCTTCGAACCAGCGCCATGTTTGTGCGGTCGCCGCATACATGCTGCATGCTGAAAAAGTTCACGAGTGCCTCTCGTGACGTCTGAGCGGCCATACCGCGCAAGGGCGGTGCGGCTTGCGGCGATGGGCGGCTCCAACGTGTACAGGCCATTATATAGGTCACGTGTCTCCTTGTTTACGTGCGCATCTGCCCATGTTTACGTTAACTGCTCTGCCTACGCGAAGTGACGTAAGAGCTTACGCCTGCTGCTGATCTAAATTCAGAACTCGTCGGTGCCTCTGAATTCCTGCATGCACACTCATCCCACTTGACAAATGAACTAATAGGAGCGAGCTTTTTGCACAAAAAGCAGCATGTAAATGACATCTATTCCCATATCTTAAAGCAAAGCTATCTTTGCCTACACTCCCGGGTTTCGCGTGGCTGCTGGCGGCTGGTGGGTTGGTCGGTATCTCGAGGATATATTTTATGGATATACGGGGCGTTTTTTTTTTTAGACAATACAGATTTTTTATAAGAAATGATATGACCTGAGACACCTGTCGTCTTCGAATACAAGCTCCACGGCGAGGCGGAAATAATTTGCCATTGCTTAAGTTACTCTAAAAAGACTAACTGACAAAAACCTGTTAATTAACCCTTTATTATTAACGTT
Source organism: Dermacentor silvarum (assembly GCF_013339745.2). Lineage (NCBI taxonomy): Eukaryota > Metazoa > Arthropoda > Arachnida > Ixodida > Ixodidae > Dermacentor > Dermacentor silvarum. The sequence continues at coordinate 161,703,682 of NC_051154.1, forward strand.
AGGGCAGATGTTTATACGGAAAACTTGTAGGGCTTCGCAATTTATGGCATACCCATTCTTTAGAAATCCAAAAAATCGCACGTGAGTTGAGAAATTCACCATTGAAATTAAAGGCCAAATCCAGGCAATATCGAGACTGAGCGCGTCCCGCTGCGCGTCAGACGGCAACGTCCCGTAAAGAAGTGCGGGGCAAAGTTTGAATGATAGCATGCTGTGGTAAATCCTGATCCGAGACACAGCGGCACATGCTTGCGGAAAGCCTACCGTATCAGTAACTGCCGCGACTGGCCGAGATGTTCGGTTTCAAACCAGTTCAAACTTCCTCGCGCTTGTCGTCATGGGGCGTTTTGCTCTGATATGATAGTGGGGCCGCCTATTATGCGCTACCGCGCCGCTCAGTTTCGATATTGCCTGGATTTACCGTTGAAATTCGATTATAAATATCTCGAATTAGGTGCAATTTTCAAGGTCTTTAAAAAATGAGGGTGCATCAAAATGCGACTGCCTTCAAGTTCACCATTTATAACACTGTCCTTAAGGCACTAATTAAAAGGTTAATACATTTTTGGTAATTAGTCTTTTCAGAGTAATTAAGCAGCGGCAAATACTTTGCAGCAGCTTAAGTTGGCTCCAAGCGCTAACTGTATCATTTATTATTTTTCTCTCAAGTAAACTACTGTTTTCTTGTCTGGGGCACCACGACGATAACAAATATAAATAGATTACACGTACTACAACAGAAAGCCATCCGTCATGTAGCTTCATCAGAACAAAGATTCACTTTTTGTTCGGGCCTCCTCCATTTATTATTGTGAAAAATTCACTAACATTGAATTGAATTGAATGGAATTTCCGCCTCGCCGTTGAGCTTGTTTGTGAAGACGACAGGTGTCTCACGGTCATAGCTTTTATATAAAAAAATCTGTCTTGTAAAAAAAAACTACGTGCTTATATATATAGGAAGTTTATATGTGTGGCGAATGCTAGTGCCAGCAAACGAGCTTATCACCTCTGTATGCTGATCGACGTAGTAGGACGAGTACGCGCACCGCTGTTCAGCATTTAGAAGACCTAACCTCAGCTTTCAGCGGCCGCCATCGACCTCACCTCAATCTCACATCAACCTCGTTACTGATGTTAAGGTCGGGTTCTTAACCTCAACATCATTTTTTCATGTTGTGATCGAGTATTCAATAACTGCCATGATACCCGTGCATAAAGCAGTCTACATGGCCATTTTGAAATGTTGAAACACGGAACTAGATGGTTATGACGATTTCCTTCAACTTTCCAATATAAACAATATGTGTCGTAATATTTGTACGAAGAAGCTAAATGTAATTTTTTAGTTAGTGGATGAATTGCTTTGGTTTTCTTGCAAATAATGTCCGCCTTGGCAGTAAATTCACCTGTAGAGACGTAATTCGAGTAAAGTTTGTAGGCTTCAAAAAAGTAATCGAAGTAAAAAGAAAGAAAAGTGTATATCAAAACTCCACATGCTATTTTTCGGTTTCCTACCATGCCAAAGTGTCTTCTGCTAGCGACGTTCATTTCATTATTCCCGTCTGCCGTAAGAATTAAGATTGCGCCATGAGGGGGTGTGACAACAGAAGCGAGCTGTTTTTTGCTTTCAGCCCAGCATAGCTTTACTTAATGTCGGGTCATTCATGGGGCGGGGGGGGGGGGGGGGGGAATACCCGACGTGATGAGAAAAAGGATCGTTATCTTAGGTGTTCATTGTGCTGGATTGTATTTCTATGCGGCTGAAAGCATGCTCCTGCATGATGTGCCGATTCATTGTGCCTGACGCATGTGTATGGAACCACGTGTCGTTGACGTTACGCTGGTTCTACTTAAACTGCTGTGGAAATAAAGACGGGGCTTTTTCACCTGCCGGCGAGTTCGATGACAGTCGTCTCAATCTTTCGCCGATCACGCACTGATAGCGGCGGGCGCCGCTATGACATGGGGTCAGAAGTGATGCAATCCACCCACTTTTAAAAGCGATTCGAAAAAGTCGATCGAGACGTCGTCAGAAAAGGAGGCTGCAATGGCCACTGCATCGCCGCCGGGCCTTCAGCAGCCGTCACCGCTGGACTTCGACACTACCTCGGAGTGGCCGGCGTGGATACTGCACTTCGACGACTATCGCTACGCATCGGGTCTGAACGAGCGCTCAGAAGAGGCACAAGTACGCACTCTGCTTTATAACATGGGCCGACAAGCAAGGGACATCTTCGCCACCTTCAACCTTTCTGCAGAAGATTCGAAGAAATTTGACCTGGTCAAGAAGTTCGATGATTACTTCATCAAGGAGAGCAACGTTGTCTACGAGAGCGCTTGCTTTCACAAGCGGCACCAGATGCCTGGCGAGTCAATTGACCAGTTTATGACTGCTTTACACGTCTTGGCACACAAATGCGACTTCGGAGAATTCAAGCAGCGCCTCATCAGGGACCGGTTCATCGTGGGCCTGCGGGATGAAAAACTTTCCGAGTCGCTCCAAATGGATCCCAAGCTGTCTCTCGCAACTGCCCTGGCGAGGGCCCGCCTAAAAGAGACCGTTCAGCAGCAGCAAGAAGAACTTCGAAACTCCAACGAAGTCCACGATCCACGCCTTCCCACGATTCTTTCGGCAGACGCCTCGTCTTATGGTCTCGGTGCCGTCCTTTTCCAGAAACAACGCAATGGCGAGCGCCGACCGATAGCGTTTGCTTCAAGGTCACTGACCAAAACCGAGCAACGCTATGCGCAATTGGAAAAGGAGGCACTAGCATTAACATGGGCTGCCGAAAGGTTCGATGAATACATAAGAGGTATTGAGGTGGTGCTTGAAACGGACCACAAACCTCTTGTTTCGTTGCTTGGTAAAATGCCTACTGATGTGTTGCCGCCAAGGGTACAGCGCTTCAGAATGCGGATGATGAGGTATCATTTTCATGTTGTGTACGTTCCCGGTAAAAGCTTGATAACGGCGGACGCTCTTTCACGAGCGCCGACGAAAGCAGATAAAGTCGCCGGTGAACTGACCGTCTCGGAAGTGTCGTCTTTCGTCAAAACATGTGTGCAAGGGCTCCAGATGGGTGACAATTTTGTTAACAGAATGCGCGATGCGCAAAAAACGGACGTCGTTTGTCAAGCCTTGCTTAAGTTGTGTCGCCAAGGCTGGCCGGAAAAACCAAAGCTTCCCTGTCACTTAGTTCCGTACTGGCAGGAACGAGCACTAATTTCCGAAGGCAATGGCATGCTGCTAAAGGGGACCAGATTGGTGGTACCTCAGTGCCTAAGAAATGAAGCACTAAAAAAAGCTACATGATGGGCATCAGGGCATCTCAAGGACTAGAGCTTTGGCAAAAGAATTGGTCTGGTGGCCAGGCCTCGGCGAACAACTTGCGCGGCAAGTGAAAGAATGCGTTACTTGTGCGCGCTTTGTCACCCAGAACTCGGAGCCATTGATTTCAACCCCAACGCCAAGTTTCCCGTGGGAACGAGTTGGGGTCGATTTGTGCTTTATTAACAACTGTTATTATCTTGTCGTGGTCGACTACCTGTCACGGTATCCGGAAGTAGCCCTCCTTCCCTCAAGAAAAACTGGTGCGGTGATAGAAAGACTAAAAAGCATTTTTGCACGCCATGGCATCCCGGAGACCGTAGTGACAGACAATGGACCACAATTTTCTTGTACAGAGTTTGATAGGTTTGCACATGATTATGGCTTTGGTCACGTCACTGCTAGCCCTAGGTACCCTCAGGCTAATGGGGAAGTAGAACGTATGGTGCAAACAATTAAGCGCCTGATCCTTAAATCTAAGGACCCGTACTTGGCTCTGCTTGCCTACAGGGCGACCCCAGGCATTCTTGGCTCTAGTCCGGCTGAAATCCTCATGGGCCGGCGTCTTAGGACAAGAGTTCCAATGGCGCCGCAGCTGCGTGGTCCAGTGCAGCCACCGCTACTTAATCTTGGGGCCAAAGACAGTGCCAACAAGATGTTACAAGCACGGTACTACAACAGGCGCCACAGAAACCGGGAACTGAATAAACTATATAAGAGCAGGTGATTCCGTTTGGGTAACAGACATGAAGACCAGAGCAACGGTACTAGCGACAGCCGCTACACCGCGGTCCTACATAATACGCACCCAGGAAGGGAGTACGCTCCGGCGTAACCGACGAATGCTGAACCGCTTGCCAGAACAGAGGAAGGCCGAAGGCAGCTACGAGTTTCCAAATGAAAGCGATACAGCCGAATTGGTTCCTATGAAAAGGGAGTCACCCGCTACCTTAACAGCTTCGTTGCCTTTAGCTTCAGGGGCTATGATTTCAACTTCAGTACCTTCTGCTACAGTAACCGTGACCAAGTCTGGCAGAGTGGTTAAGCGACCAGTTCGCTACGGGATTGATGAATAAGGTTTTTTTCGTGGTCGATTGCCACTGTTTCTTGCTTTTTGTTCATGCGGGAGAGTTCTAAATGCCACACATGAAAACCACTTCTATTTTGCGAAAGGGGGGGATGTGCTGGATTGTATTTCTATGCGGCTGAAAGCACGCTCCTGCATGATGTGCCGATTCATTGTGCCTGACGCATGTGTATGGAACCACGTGTCGTTGACGTCACGCTGGTTCTACTTAAACTGCTGTGGAAATAAAGACGGGGCTTTTTCGCCTGCCGGCGAGTTGGATGACAGTCGTCTCAGTCTTTCGCCGATCACGCACTGATAGCGGCGGGCGCCGCTATGACATTCATAGCCGAAGCTGGAAAGTTCACAAACCAAGACATTTTCTGCAGTGGATTTCCTGGAGGAAAAAAAAATTCACCGACGAGAACGATACTCGCTAATGCGAAATTTGAGTGCAGCTGTATACGTGTTTTCATTACGCGATATATTGGTTGGCGCGTACAATCTGTCTCATGCGGCTCGTTGCAAACATAGTGTGGCGCGACTGTCTCGCTAATCTGGAGATCGCGAGAGCCAGCGCGTGGGTGACGCGTGTGCGCGATTCACAGCCGCCGCCGCTGGTAACATCTACCAGACGACACGCGCTACTCTGGGGCCATCTCGTAGCCATCGTCACCGCACTACGCTTTTCTTTTCACGATTTCGCCGTACCCTCCTCTCTGCTTTCCTCCTCGCGACTTTCATCGCCCGCTGCGATCACTTTTCACTGTGCTCGTTCACTCGGTTACGCCGCTGGCGCTTCCCGCAGGAACGGGTCTGAGAGCTGCGCTCTAAGAACAAAAGGAATCACTCAGTTTCTAAAAATAAAGAGGAACTTGTTGGCGTGAAACAGGAACAATGACAAATTTATGGCAATAGAACTGGACGCGGGTCAAGTTATGCACGTCTTCAGTGCACGCCCCTCAAAACATCCAACTTACTAGGTGGCGCTCCTTTGTCTTGCTTAGTCTCCTGGCCTCTTTGAAGCCCTTGGGTTCAGCGATAGCAGGGGGAAAGTAAACATGTTCGCAGTAGAGATAAGTAAGAGGTGATTGGAAGTTTGATGGCAGAAAAGTACGAAGACGACAATATACGGAAGTGCACAAAAACAAATTTCCCAATAGGGGCTCAGAAAGTTTGATGATCGGAATTCTTTGCGTATTTTTTTAAACATAGGTAGGACATTGGGCAAACAAGAGCTTGGTGGCGCAACCGCCCGCCCCGTTTCAAAGGGGACGCTCATAACATCCATCCATCCTAGTTCCGTATGTTGCTTTACGTTAAGGACATAGAAAGACCACTGAAAAACAGTTAATTAAATTTCATTTATCTTGAATTCGTAATGGGCAAATAGTCCAACAGAAGGTCCCTTGACTGATGTATGCGGACGACATAGTGCTACTAGCGAACACTGCAAAAAAATTTGCAGAGACTTGCGAATATGTGTGGCAACGCAGCGACAAATATAGGCTTTAAGTTTAGCACGGAGAAATCGGGAATTATGATATTTAATGAAGATACGAATAATTAAGTGATAATAATTCAACAGGGCAAAATTAGTTTTGTAGAAAGGCTCAAGAACACGGAGGAAAATAAATGGGCGGCTTAAGTGCATGAGCATCTGTACCTTAAATGTGTGGAAACGGAATGGAGTAAGAGGTCAAGAAAGTTGACAATCAAGTGCAGGGTGACTGAAAGTGAAAATAGACAACCAGGAGTCATTGAAAAGAAAGTGAGAGAAACAGACCTAGGGAATTGGATGCAAAGAATGGAAACAAAAAAGACACTGCAGATTAAAAGAATGGGAAGAAAGAAGTTAGAAGGGAAATTCTGTACGATAACACAAAGGGCAATGCGTTGCTATACGTATCTTGGGTAGCGACCATAAATACATACACCTTAAACTTTGGGAGAAGTACCTACTCAACACAGGAAGCAACAGCAGCAGAATACTTAAAAATTAATAAACAAGCAAATAGCAGAAATCCCGAAACACATATAGAAGAAAATAGAGGCTCTTTCTACAGTGGTCTAGGGTTAAAAGCAGCTGGTAGATGTCATGCAGTAGATCCGACAAGCATGGCTAAAAATTGTTGGAGCGGAAAGAGGATACCACGCAAACGGTGAAAAAATGTCATAAAGCGAGCTATGGAAGAGAGTAAACAGGCGCCTAGGGGTCATAGAGAATCCAAAAAGTTGGATGAGAAGAAATTGTTCGTATATCACGGCAGCAGCTAGGGCCAGAAGAAATGCCAATACCGCTAATCAAACATGCAGCTGGCTCCAAAGAGCAGGGAGCAGCTGTCTAGTGCCATAGAGCAAGTGATTAAAACAAAGAAAATTTCGATTCGGTGAGGGAAAACTAGAATGAACCTTGTCTATAAAGGCAAAGGTGATCAGGATAAGACGAGGTCGTTACTGATGTTATCACGGATGTTACTTACAGTAACACTAATGTTACAGTAACATCAGTGATATACAGAATCGTAGTGCAAGCGATAAAATGAGAGTTACCGAAGTGGGTGGTGGAGGAGGAGGAGGAGGAGTAAACTTTATTTGTGTGGCAGATTTGTGAGACCTAGGCCTCTCTACCTGGATGACGGCCTCGAGCCCTTGGGCTCTGGCGGCATCTTCGGCCTGCTGGATTGCCTTAAGTTGGTCTTCCGGTGCAGAGCTGAGCAGCGTGGTCTCCTGCGGCTCTCTGGTCTTATGTGTTTTATTCTGTGTGGGTGCCCAAGGACAAGTCCAAACCATATGCTGTATGTCCACCCTTTCTTGACAGAATCTGCATCTATCAGTGTAAAGTTCTGGATAGTAACGGTGGTAGGCCACCGGGTTCGGATATGTTTCTGTTTGCAACGAGTGCCATGCTGTCGCTTGCCGTCTACTTAGCGAGGAGTGTGCTGGGGGTAAACAGGCCCTGCCCAATTTATAGTGTTTGGTTATCTCGGTAAAGCTGGTCATCCGGTCTCTCTCCGTTCCCAGTATTTGCGTGTCACCTGCTCGGTCCATCAGTTCTCGAGCCAGGTTGTGCGCTATTTCGTTCCCGGGAAGGAACGAGTGTGCGGGTGCCCATATAATGTAAACATCTCGATCTTCACGAAAGTTGACTAAAATTCTTAGCGCTTCCGGCGAGATTCTTCCTTAAGTTTCGAAGACGAACCGAATACTAAACGATAACTTTTCGTATTCGTCTTCAAAAAAAATATTTAAATTATGGGGTTTTACGTGCCAAAACCACAACCTGATTATGAGGCACGCCGTAGTGGGGGACTCCGGAATAATTTGGACCACCTGGGGCTCTTTAACGTGCACTTAAATCTAAGTACACGGGTGTTTTCGCATTTTACCTCCATCGAAATGCGGCCGCCGTGGCCGGAATTCGATCCCGCGACCTCGTGCTTAGCAGCCCAAGTATTCGTCTTCGAAAGGGAACTATCTGATATTTTAAAATGTGCAAAGGTAACCTCACATTTCGCAATAAACGAATGTTAAAGTCTTGTTGTCCGTCTGCTAAACAAAGTACAAAAAATTGTCAGGAATGAGATGACGATAAAAGTTTTCGAAGCAATGTAGAAACAAAATTAGGAATGCAAGCTCTGTTGTAGATTTCGCGGCGGAAGCCTACGTGACAACCTATGAAATTTACTTGTACTCTGAGCTATTGTCGAACTAGGAGTGTCGCTGGACTTGAAGCCTCTATCTTCCTGTAAAATTGTCGTGTTTGTAGGCTGTCATTTAGGGTTTTGGCATTGCAGTCATGTAGCAGTTTTTTCTTTTGCGATACAATCTTTGAGATTTTCCTTGGAACATCCACTTTTACATGTGTCTACAGCACACAACTCCTTCAGTAGCTTCTCTTCTTTAATGAGAAGCTACTTTCTGATGTTCGCTAATTCTTTGCGAACATCAGGCGCTTTGTCCTCCACCGCGACGACGACAGCCACCACGTCACGTGATGGCTAGTCACAATCCGCAATTTAGAGTAATTCAGTGGAACTGTCGCAGTTTTCGCTGTAAAGCAGCATCACTGCATCGATATATCCAAACGCTAGAATCGATACGAGAAGTTATAGCTCTACAAGATGTCGGGCAACAGGCAGCCAAACTATCCTCGTACACGGCTTACGCTAGTGCCGATGGTATATCGGCAGTCACGTTTGTCAATAATCAATATGCAGCTCTACAGCATGACCTCGACCTGAGGGCCACAGCCTTACAATATGTATTCGTCTAATTTCTGCCACGCAAAAATGCCATCAATCAATATATGTCGTAAATATACAGGGTGTTTCAGCGAACACTTTCAAAAATTATTAAAGGTTGCCTGTGGCAGATAGCCCAATTCTAGTTCATGAGCTGGTCTACTCGAAGAGGCGGACATTACTTGCAGAAAAAATTGACACGCATAATCGAATAAATAACCAAAATTCACTAATTAAGTTTTTAACTAATCACCTGATGGCCCATATTGCAATTTACAAATTGTAGCCGTGTAGTTCGCAAGGCGAATCCACTTGGAACGAATTCTCAGGATGACACCAGCTTCGAGATATTAATTCCCGAACTTTGCGGAAAAATGCATTGGCGCTCCAATTAGTTTCTTAACAAAACGTCGCTTTATGCATTGAAGGACAAAATTAACTGGAACGCCAATTCTCGAAACTGGTGTTATCCTGAGAATTCATTCCAAGTGGATCCGCCTTGCGAACTCCACGGCTACAATTTGTTAATTGCAATATGGACCATCAGGTAATTAGTTAAAAACCTAATTAGTGAATTTATGTTGATTATTCGATTATATGCATTGCAATTTTTGTGCAAGTAATGTCCGCCTCTTCGAGTAGACCTGTTCATTGACTAGAATGGGGCTATCTGCCACAGGCAACCTTAAATAAATTTTGAAAGTGTTTGCTGAAACACCCTGTATACAGCCGGCCTGCGGACCGACACCAATACGTTTACGGGGGTCATCCGCAAGGCCAAATTCATAGCAGCACGGGCTCCTTTGTTAGTGGTAGGCGACTTCAACGCCAAACATGCGGATTGGGGCTACGTCATTGAAGATGTCAAAGAGCGTAAATTGGATACGCCAAAGCGTAAATTGGCGTAAATTGGCGTAAATTGGAAGGGCTCACGCTACTCATGGGCGCGGACCATCCCACGCGGCTTGGCCACAGCGTATCGCGAGACACATGCCGGGTCTCACCATGACTCTAAATGCTCCGCAACCAAAACGGCTAAACTCCAAGGAAGCGCTGGGCAGCGATCATTACATCATTCATACCACCATAACATATGGTCGGCATAAATTCCGCAATAAATCAACACAACTGGTTGACTGGCAAGCCTTTCGCAAAACAGAAAACATCCCGTTTCACCAGCCGCCCAATTCCTATGACGAATGGGCACGAACCCTTATAAAACTCGAGCAGGAAGTGACCAAAGCAATCGCAACTGACTCGGAAACACCATGCAGTCGATCGGCACCTGCTCCATCTCTGGGACGCAAGACAGCAACTGACCAGACGATGGAAGCGTCAGAAGCTGAACCATAAGCTCAGACTGCACATCGCTGAGGTCACGGCACAAGCAGAGGAATATGCCACGAAACTCACAAAAGAAAATTGGTTCGCCAAGTGTGACGCCCTTACGGGCACAGTACACACTAAATCAGCCTGGCACCTACTCAGGTATCTAATAGACCCGGAACAATCACGTGGAGCCGCCCGTCGAAATCTTCAGCGGGCAATCCATGCTAATGCAGGGGACACGGCTCAAGTCTTTCGAGATCTGGAGGACAAATACATCAATACCTCCGTGAGCGCTGACCACATTTACACATACAACGGAACCACAAACCCGGAATTGGACCGTGACTTCACGACTGCAGAGATCAGAGCGGCAATTGACAGGATGCGTCGAGGAACGACTCCAGATGGAGACCAAATTACTACCACCCTTATGGCCAACTTAAGTGACGACATGCTCGGGCTCTTTACCGACCAAATTAATAAGTATTGGCAAGAAGGTATGCTTCCTCAGGAATGGAAATCGGCTGAAATTTTCTTTATTCCCAAACCCGGAAAGTCCATCAATATTGGCAACCTTCGTCCCATCTCCCTTACCTCCTGTGCAGGCAAGGTCACGGAGAAGGCACTTCAAATCAGGATCACTGAATACACGGAAGCTAACGACCTTTTCCCACATACAATGTTTGGCTTTAGAGCGCATTTATCGGCACAGGACGTTCTATTCCAACTCAAGTACGACATAATCGATCGCCCCAGTGGACCCACGCAATAGGAGCGCGCCATTCTGGCGATTGACTTTCAGGGAGCCTTTGATAATGTCCGGCACTCGGCCATCCTGACCAACTTGGTTTGAATAGGAATCGGACAGCGTACATACGACTGCGTGCGCGACTTCCTGCACAACCGTCACCTGACCATACGAGCTGGCGACGCCAAATCTGCCCCCCATCACAATGGGGGACTCAGGCACACCTCAAGGGGCAGTAATCGCGCCACTGCTGTTTAATATAGCACTGCTTGAGCTACCTGGGCACTCAACGAGATACCCAGAATCAAGCACGCTCTATACGCAGATGATGTTACTATATGGACCAACACCGGCAGCATGGGACAGATGGAAGAAGCACTCCAACGCGCAGCGGATACTGTAGAGCGCATCGGCCGCGCTTGCGGACTTCGCTGCTCCTCTACTAAATCAGAACTCCTGGTGTTTCGGAAGCGTGACAAACAAATTCCGTTTTAGATCCAACTCCATCAATCCCCGGTCCAGGAAGTGGACACTCTCCGCGTCCTGGGAGCCCATAATAAAAATCAGGGCAACAACAACGCAGCAATTCAAAATCTCCGCACTACCTGCACCAATATCTCCCGAATGATATCCAGAATTGCCAATCGACACCATGGAATTAAAGAAGCGGACATACTGCGTCTCGTACAGGCCTTTGTGATCAGTCGTGTCACTTACAGCTTCCCGTACCTGCGCATTCTCAAAAGGGACGAACTCAAACTGAACCGCCTATTCTGCCTTACATATCGGAAAGCCCTCACTCTACCACCATGGGCCATGAATGACAGGCTCCTTGAAATGGGCATCTATAACACAGCGTCAGAGATCTTCCAAGCTCATTACATGAACCAAGTAATCCGGCTCGCACGCACCAAAGGAGGTCGCTCCACGCTAGAAGCACTGGACATCAATCCACCCACGCAGGTCGCCACCAAGCGATCACTACCACCAGAATGGCAGCAGGAAGTCATCACTCGCCCGTTTCCAACCAATATGCACACCCGTCCACCACGAGCCAAAGCCTACGACAAGTATTCGGATCAAGCAGGCGCCTTCTTTGTAGATGCCGCCGGACCCCTTCACAACTGCTCCACGGAAACCGTTGTACACAGGGGACAGGCGGTAAACTGCATCTCGGCAAATGAAATAGACATCACAGCCATGGAAGAGGCCGGTATAGCCTTAGCCATGCGTAATCCAAGAGCCACCTTTGTCCTCACGGATTCCCAGACGGCGCATCGTAACTTCGCAAGAGGTCAAGTTGGCCGCCTCGAACACTCAATACTGCAACAGGCTGCGGCCAATCGTCAAGAGGGTCAGTGGAAACAGCTGCTGTGGGCACCAGGGCACGCGGGAGTTGAGGCAATGAGATTGCTCATGCCTCCGCCCGAGAACTTTTACACTCGGACTCCGCCGATTCCTCCCCAGTACAACTTCTCGCCGACCAGGACGATCCCCAGCCCCTCCTTTCATATTCTGAGATCCTGCAACACCTCCGGCTTAGTAGACGCACTTTACCCCCGCCTGATCCCAAATTAGAAAAGGCAACGCAGGTAGCATGGAGACGCCTACAAACATTCTCCTTTCCGAATCCTTATGGGTTATCAAGGATATATCCTACGACATACAATCCACAATGTAAATTCTGTCCACAGATGGCCACGTTATACCACATGGTCTGGGCGTGCCAACAGAATCCGAAAATATCGGCCAAGCATAATCCGACGATAGTCGAGTGGGAAGCGGCCCTGTCCAGCTCGGACCCAGAACAGCAACAAGCTCTGGTCAACCGAGCCCGGACGGCGGCAAACGCCAATGGTCTTCCGGACTAGGAGGTCCAATCACAAAATGACTTAATTTTTCACCAATAAATGTTTTATTCTCTTCTCCGCCGCGGTGCTGGCGGTGCCTACCAACATCAGCAGCTGGGTATGGTCGCTGCATCGTCAGCTTCGTCAGCCGACTCGCCTCTGATTTTTGCGTACTATCTGTGCTCGAGCCAGGTGGCGCGCGGAAGAAGATTCGGGCATCTCTGCTGCGGAACACCAGGTGGTGGTTGCCTCCGTACGAACAGCGATTGAAAGGCAAGTATTCCGGGAGCGTTGATTTCCGATCGCCGGACAGCAACGAGTCGCCTCCTCGTTCCTTCCCACGCTCTCACCGGACTTTCATGGCCCTTCTCGTGTTTACCAAGCCGTTTATTCAAGCATCGAGGCTTTTTCTATGATGTTGCACATGGAGTCTGAGTACGACAACGCAGCGCCGAACTCCAGCATGGCAGGATCACTACAGCGACTCGGATCGACGACCTCTGCTTTTGATGCTTACAAAGAAGTTCTTAGAGGTCCGCAGATTCGTCAAAAAGGGCTCCAAATCGGACTTTACTTTCCACAGAGGTTTGCTTCAGCAACTCGAGGATGGCGAACTACTATGTTACCACAGGGCGCAAAGAAAGTGGAACGTAATGATCGAACCGCTAGGCAATCCCACGCTCTTTCTCACCTTCAGCATGTCTAAGGTCCGCACTGAATGCCTGCTCGAACTCATCGAGAGAGTCAAAGAGGTACTCGAGGCGCACCACCGCAGGGTTGTCGCCATAGCCAGCTACCTGCAAAATGATTCGCATAACTTCGATTTTCACAGTACGCGCGATCTTCATAATTTTTTTAGACAACTTGTCATGGTTTTTTTGGAAACCATTTATTTAGCATTTTCGGTAAGCTAGTCATACAGCAGCCACTCTTTCTTAGAAAGCTTGTTTGAAACCAGGCCCTAAAGCTGTTGAGAGGCTATCTAGGCCTTTTTTTAATAACAGTTAGTGATCATGTGTTTAAAACCGATCATTTGTCCGTTATAGTTAGCTGTCTTTTATTTTTGCAGTGGTCCGTACAGCCGTGGTACCTAATTATAGTTAAATAAATATCCCTGCTGTAAACATATGCGTTTTCGTTTGACCATTCGATGTTTGATTACATATATTACATACTTAATCTTCCTATTCGATTCGTATTCGAAAAAGTTGATATTGGCCTACCTCTAAAAAAGGATGGAACTACAGAATGGGGTAATTGCGACCCGGCAAACGCTTAGAGGATAGCATCTTTTTACTTACTCAGTGCACAGAGATTTCAGTGGCTCAGAATAGACCTTTATGGGCAGCATTTCGAGATATTAAGGGGAAAATAATAAATTCTGAAGTTTTACATCCCAAAACCACGATCGGGTTATGAGGCATTCCGTAGTTGGGAACTCTGGATTAATTTTGACCAGCTGGGGTTCTTTAACATGCACGCAATACTCGGGACACGAGTGATTTAATGTGATCAGCTTTCTTTGTGAAAGTCACCAACTTTACGGTATGTGCTTAACCTCTTTCACCCAGGGACCCAAGTTGTCTACTAGCTTGGGCAACTAGGTGTGTACTGGCTGCTGTCCTTCCCTGCAGACAACATGGGTCACTGGCTATGTTGCCGAATAAGCAACTTAATTGCTGTTTTCTGCTGTTTGGCCTAGTAGGCAACTTGGATAACTGAGTATGTACCACTGTGTATGTGCCCTAACGTACGACTTTGGCACTGCGTGTGTGATAGGAGTATGAGCCCATTCTTGGTCAGTTTCCCAGAATGGATGTGCCAAGGTGACACGAGGGGCATGTAGCTTTAAATACTGATTTTAAAGCGAAAGCGCCCCATCCACAAAAGACACATCTGCATCGAGCGCGGTCTCTCGATGGAGAGCCATTGCAGCGATGTTACAGCCAGAATACTAGTGCTTACAACTGTGTCGTGATATCATTTGACATTGTGGTTGGTAGCAAGAGTGCCACTTCGTGTGTCTGCAGAGACAATATGCACTGTGTCACTACGTTGCTCTACTGCTAATCGCATTAACGTCGATATTCGTCGTGAGATGGGGTCTGCCGGAATGTTCTCCATTCCGGCTTAATCAGAATACCACCGGGATCGAACCCAAAGGCTCGAGCTCAGCAGCACAAAAATATTAAGGGATCTTACGACAGTGTAGCAATTACTATGGGATATTCTCAAGCATTTTGGCATAGACGGCGACTTAGTGGAAGAGTATACAGTATAAATCGCTCGGGAAGGCGAGGAATGAGCAGAACTAGTGTAAATTCACTGAAGCAAGGATGGCCTCTGTCTCTATTGTTGTTCACACTTTATTTTCACGGGCATAGCAAGACGACTGAAAAATAGTGAACTAGGCTTTGATGTATCTTACATCCGTAATTATTTGACACGTACCAAGAGAAGGGAAGCGCAGTCGAGGATGACAGAAAATTAGGCGGGGTGATGAAATGAGGAAATTTGCAGGGTGCAGCTTGGGTTCAGCTAGCACAAGACAGGGGTAATTCGAGATTTCTGGGAGAGGCCTTCGTCCTATAGTGTACATAATAATAGCATGCTGCTGCTGATGATGATATCCATAATGAGCAGATGATTCAGGAGCCTGGGCTGATGTAGGTTGTCCTGGGCTGATGTAGGTTTTCCTGGGCTGTAGGTTGTTCTGGGATGTAGGTTGTCATATGCAGGCGACTTAGTGATACTGCAGCGAACAATGCAGAGCATTTTCAGAGACTTGAGAATGCAGGTGGGAATGAAGGGAGACATCTAGGCCTTAATTTTAGCATGGAGAAATCTGCAATCTTGACCTTTAATGATGAGGACTGTATAATGATGTGGTATCAATTCAACTGTAATTCATACCCATAGTTAAGTAATATAAATGCCTGTGTGTATACATAAACGGCGAAAATACCTACTCAAACATCCACCAAGATAATCTGAGGATGAAGGGGAAGCGGAATGCCGTGACAATGAAACATAGAGCACTTTGGGTCTACAATAAATGTGAGGTAGTGCAAGGAATTTCGAAAGAGGTAATGGTGCCAGCGCTAACTTCGCAAATGCCGTTCTGTGCTTAAAATCAGAGATATTGTCGGTGTTTGAAGATAACTAAAGGTCGGTGGGTCGATTGGCATGGGGGGCCCACGATAAAACCACTAATGAGACAGTGGAGGATGACATGGGCTGGGCCTCTTTTGGAGTCAGAGAAGCGCGGAGCGAAATTGAAAGACTCAGGAACGTGGATGAAAATGAATGGGTGGCTATAGCTCATAAGTATCTGTACCTCAAAAGCGCGGACACGGAATGGAGGAAGAGTTCAATGAAGTCGGCAATCAAGCACAGGGTAATTGAAAGTGCAAATGGTCAGTCCGGAGCGATCACAAAGAAAGTGAGAGAAAAAGAGACGGTGAATTGGATGCAAAGGATAGAAACAAAAGAGTCCATGGATATTTATAAATACCGCAAGACAGAAATCAAGAGAGAAAATCTGTACGATAACACTAAGGGCAGTGCCTCGCTATTTGAGGCCTGACCTGCCGACCTAAGGATAAAAATATCCGCTGCAAATATTCGCAACAGAATGATGCATATGTCTGCTCCAGCAAAAGTCCGGAGACGAGTCAGCATATCGTAAATGAATGCCAAGATATTCATCCAGCAAGAACCGAACGTCCACCTTACCGAGGCGCTTGGATTCAAAGCGGATGGGGGCATTAACTGGTCAGCAGTCGAGATAAGCAAGAGACGTCCACCACTAGTGGTGGAAACAAAGCATGGAAGAGATTGATAGAAGCGAAGGTGTTACAGGCATAGGTAGCTGTACAATATAGAGATAGAGGTTTTAATGAAGAGAATGGATATAAATTAGAGATAGACAAAATGCTCAGACAGCAATAGATGTAGTAAAACCTGATTAGCTTAAACAAGCTACATGACTATTTGTCGCCGCACCGTTTCAAATCATTATCATACTATAGGGGTTGCCATGCTGTTGTGAACTTACTTGCCTTCATGTGGGTTAGAGGCTGTTTGCTCGTGAGGTGTAAGCGAAACTTATGTTTGCGAGGGAATCTGTATAACACAAGCCTGTCATCAGTTTTGTACCGAGCGATGAATAAGCCCTAATACCGTGCGTTAAGCTATTGCAGTTGATAAAAACATATTAACAATGGACAACGCAGCACTCCAACGCTTCCACAAAATAGGCTATGCTGAAGGACGTATCCGACAGCAGTAGTGCTGAGCCATCTTGCGATGCTATATTATGAAAAACCATGACGCACTAGAAACGCTCGTGTTGCATGATTATCCTGTTCGAAGAAGTTACGAAAGTATTTTAGCGCTGCCGATGTGTTGATGCCATCACGAAATGTGTGAATGTGTGTGATGCCATCAGCGCGAAGTTTGGTAGAACACACCGTCGCCGCAATATGTTGCCGCCAGTTCTGCTGCGTGCCTGCACATATTCCAGTATTTGGGTATACGTTTACACTAGTACGTCTCTCTACTATGCTATAACTACCTAGTTTTTAGCCTGTACGTTCATGTGTTACTATTTAGGAATGCTGGATAAGTAAGCGGAAGCACATCCCCGATTGCGATATCTCGTAATGCTGCGTTTAACCATAACGTGTAATTTTTGTGTGTATTGCGTGAACGTCCTCGTCAAAAAAATCAATAAAAACAATTTCTTCGCGAAGATTACGCGTCTTTAATCCAGCAGTTAAGCAGGACATATACAGTTATTGCAATGGCTGCAGTTATACGTGCGCTTGTTTCACCTATACAGTAGCCACTGTAGCTGAACTAAGTGCCATAAGATGCTGTCACTAACTCTGCTGATCACGTCTATATCACCAGTATTCCGTAAACGGTAAATTCAAATTTTCTAGTAGAACCTTTAAACCGTGCCTCATCCCAGTATCACCCATACAGCCATATTAACAATGCATTCTTTGCCTTGCTCCTTCACTGTTTTGCAGGACGCGAGGATTTACCGTATTGCTACAGATGTGTAGTCGCTAAAATTCTATATTAACTAGGTGACTCGGCCTTCCATGGTGCTCAATGACACCTTCGATGCGCATCAGCTGCTCCCACTCAGAGGGGTCTCGAGGGAAAGTTCTTCGCAAATGGAGCAGAATCCCTCTGCTAATGCCTCTTGAAGTCCTCCACATTCGCATGCATGTTTGTGCTCTGTGTTGTATTCTTCCACACAGCTGGCAACCTTGCTGTTTGTAGGTGTCATGCTCACGTCATGCCTGACAGCGGCTTGTTCATTGTTGTCTTACAATTGTGTTCAATTTTCCAACAATTTCACAGGTGGCAGTACAGCCCTCGTGTTCTGAGATGCAACCAATTCAAGTTTGAGCAGTCCAATCAGACGTACTCCTAGTTTCTATAAAACTCAGAAAGCTCTTTAGAGGAATAGGACAATACATCCCTGCAAAATTCCTATAGACGAGGTACGTATTTGCGTGTGTTGCAAGCAAGTTGCAACCGTCATGCATTGAGCATTTTATATCGGCTCTTCCTGGCTCCAGTTAGGCCAAGAGCCATTCTGTGCGAAACGAAATCAGTAATTAATTAATTATTAATGAATGGATGTATTCATTCATATAGCTATATCCAGCGATGTGTGTGATAGGCTATAGTCGGTGACAATCTAAGAATCCAGAAGCAAACACACCACCGTCATTCAACTCTAAGAAAATCTTTGTGCATACGTCAGCATGTTTGCACATTTTCGTGACGTCATGGCCAAGGACTACTTTAAAATGGCGTCGTGCCCTTGTAGACAAGTTTGTGACGACGAGACACCGAGAGTCTCGTGATTATTTTTGTGTTCCCTTATACCGGCACGATGGATCATATCCATGTCATCAATCAGGTAATCGAGAAATCGACGGAGTACAATCAACCTCTCTATATGGCTTTCATAGATTATGAAAAGCCATTTGATTCAGTAGAGATACCAGCAGTCATAGAGGCATTGCGTAATCAAGGAGTACAGGAGGCATACGTGAATATCTTGGCAAATATCTACAAGGATCCCACAGCTACCTTGGTTCTCCACAAGAAAAGTAGAAAGTTACCTATCAAGAAAGTGGTCAGGCAAGGAGACACAATCTCACCAATGCTTTTCACTGCATGCTTATACGAAGTATTCAAACGCTTAGACTGGGAAGGCTTAGGACTGAAGACCAACGGTGAATATCTCAGCAACCTTCGGTTTGCAGATGACATTGTTCTATTCAGCAACAATGGGAACGAATTACAACAAATGATTGAGGACCTTAACCGAGAAAGTGTAAGAGATTAATTGTAAGATTAATATGCAGAAGACAAAGATAATGTTCGATAGCCTGACAAGGGAACAAGAATTCAGGATCGCCAGTCAGCCTCTAGAGTCTGTAAAGGAGTACGTTCAACTAGGTCAATTACTCACAGGGGAACCTGATCATGAGAAAGTAATTTACAGAAGAATAAAATTGGGCTGGAGTGCATACGGCAGGCATTGCCAAATTCTGACTGGGAGCTTACCACTGTCGTTGAAAAGAAAAGTGTACGATCATGCATTCTACCGATACTAACACGTGGGGCAGACACTTGGAGGTTAACAAAGAAGCTCGAGAACAAGTTAAGCACCGCACAAAGAGCGATGGAACGAAAAATGTTAGGCCTAACGTTAAGAGACCGGAAGAGAGCGGTGTGGATCAGAGAACAAACGGGGATAACCGATATTCTAGTTGACATTAAACGAAAAAAATGGAGCTGGGCAGGCCATGTAATACGTAGGATGTATAACCGGTGGACCATTAGAGTTACAGAATGGATACCAAGAGAAGGGAAGCGCAGTCGAGGACGGCAGAAAACTAGGTGGGGTGATGAAGTTAAGAAATTTGCAGGTGCAAGCTGGAATCAGCTAGCGCAAGACAGTGGTAATTGGAGATCCCAAGGAGAGGCCTTCGTCCTGCAGTGGACATAAATATAGTCTGATGATGATGATGATACCAGCCCTACGTGGTACAGTTGTCCAAACGTCCTTCAGTTTCATGCATTTCCGGAAGTTACGTTTCGTGGCAGTGAAAATTGGTTATGTCCCCTTCGAATGTGCAACACGGCATGTGCGTTTCTTGTAACACTCGGCTACTGAATACAGATTTGCCAGGAAATCTCAGCAGTGACCGAATCTGATAATGTACATTCGCGTGCCAGTCCTGGTTTAAGCGTTGAACAAGCGCACCTGTGTTATTCCTTCGCCGCCGGCGAAAGGCATCGCATCACTGTCGGCATGTGCGGTCGTTGAGCGATTGCATATATGACACCGCGGGAATTATGATAACGTTTCTTTCTCTCTCTCTCTCTCTCTCTCTCTCTTGCGCAGTACGTCTCAACGAGTGGTGTGCCCTGCCCACAGCTGCGTTTCTTCCAAGGAGCAGATGCGGCGGCCTTCCCTTTCTATACCTTGCGATGTCGCGGAAGTATTTCTGCTACCACGCGATGATGTCGTCGCGTTCAATAAGTAACCACTTTTTGTTCCTCTTTTCATGCGGTGAGTCGATGTCACGAAATATACGACACCGCACAGCCACACGGTGTCAGCGGCGGCAGGCCATCACAGGCGCGAAACTTGGCTGGAATGTTCGCAACCGTGTGGGCCCTACGTTTTGCCGGAAGAAGCCCTATATATATATATATATATATATATATATATATATATATATATATATATATATATATACGCATGATCGCAGCGCACACTTGGCGAAGTTGTCATACAGGGCGGCTGTTGACACATCGCGCTGGTCGCTTCCGGGACGGTGTAACGACGAAAGCATCATCAGTCGCTTTCGCGTCCTATTTGACCTGGAAGACGGTGCGTGCACTGCCGACAAGTAGTTCGGCGACGGATTTGCAAGCTGCGCCTTCACTATAAGCCTTGCGATGCCGCAGCTCCCGAGCTGCATTATGCCGCTACTGATGACCACCCCATGCACTTGATATGTACGTATATACCGTATAGTGCTACTTGGAATGTCGCGGCGATGTTGGCGGTGAGTCAATCAGCAAGCTTGGCAAGAAATCTCATTCCGAGGTCACCACGTTGTTATTACTATCTGAGTTATCGTAGTTAAAATGGTAGAAAATAGGGAAAGGTCGGACGGCAGGCGCAGTGTAGTTTTGTCGATGGAGCCTTGTTCAGAATTCTTAAGTTGTCACCGACTATAGCTAGATCGAAAGGAGACTCTAGAAGGAAACGAAGGTATTATTGGTCAAATATATAAGAAGCCAACAAACAATGTCACCAAGGACAGCACAGGGAAAATTATTTGTAGTTCTTAATTGAAATAAAGAAAATGAAAAATAAATGGAAAGGAACGTGGCTGAAAAAACAACTGGCCGCAGGTGGTATACGAACCCACGTCTTCGCATTACGCGTACGATGCTCTTACCAATTGAGCTACCGCGGTACCGTTTTCCATCCACTTTCTGGAGTATTTATGTTTGTCTACTAGAAATAACCCTGGCAGTGTTAGCCAGCGCTGCCACTCGCGGCCTTGGCGGCGGATGTTGGAACACCCTCTCTGCCGCAGGCGTCACGTCTACGTGAACTTTTAAGCACCAAGGGGTCACTCCTGGACCTCTGTGAATTTTCACGCTATCATGGATGGACTCACGGTGGACACAGAAAGTGACTTCAAAATGAAAGCTTAAGTTTTCATCTGAAGTCACTTTCATTAAGCTTTAATTTGAATAGGCAGAAAGTATACAGTAATGTTGATCATGAAAAAGGCTATAATCCTGGGATGTTTTGATAAATCAAGCAGTTTGGCACCACTTTATTTGAATTTTTCTCAGAAGGCGATTTCAGAACACTTCGTGTGTTTTTCGCCGCCGACGGAGAGAACGACGTCATTGACGGTATGCCCGCAGTCCGCCGTGGTTGCTTGCGTCCGATGTCTCGAGTTTGCTCGGCGACTAGGTTAGCAGCATTCGCCCGCCATTGACGCTTGCGATTCTGCGAAATTAAATTGCTTCAAAATTAAATCTGTCCGTTAAGTAAGACCATGAATGGCTCATACACCCTCAAGCAATGGCTCATACCTCTGTAAACGCGGCCTCCCCATTACGACGACAGAATAGATGTGAAATTCTACGCTGGAATGATGAGTGGCAACGCAGCCAGCTGTGGAATCAGACGACGACGACGAACGCGGGAGCAGTGGCA
Organism: Dermacentor silvarum; assembly: GCF_013339745.2. NCBI lineage: Eukaryota > Metazoa > Arthropoda > Arachnida > Ixodida > Ixodidae > Dermacentor > Dermacentor silvarum. Next base: position 161,725,536 of record NC_051154.1, read on the forward strand.
CGAGCGCGTGCCGAGCACGAGCATGAGCCAACGAGCTAGCTGCAGAAGATGCGCTCGAGCAGCTCTGAAAGCATGCAGCTGGTTTTTTAAGCGAGGCTCACGAGTGTCGGCGGTGGTGGGGGTGGTGGTGGTGGTGGTGTTACGCTGAAAAGTGAGCCGATCCTGGTGGTAGTGCAGAAAGGGTTCAAGCTCAATGGCACATACCCCTGTCACGTGGGCCGGTCCCGGTGATAGTGTAGAAAGGGTCCAAGCTCAATGGCACATACCCCTGTGGGCTCGGGGACCTGTAACGCGCCCTTGAACTACCTTTGTCGCACGTGGGACCCAAACAGACAAAATCCTCAGCCCTTCCCCGGTCGAGAAAATGGGGGTAGACGAAGCTTCTCTTCCGATTCTAGCGTGAGGTCTTTCTAAGCCCAGGCGAAACGTCAGCGAAGAGCCGCCGACCCCGAGTTTAGGGCAAACGAAGCGGAACGCCTGCGGCAGTGTCGTCTTGCCACAAGCTTCACTTACCCCCATTTTCTCGACAGGGGAAGGGCTCTGAATATTTAGCATTACATCGCCGGCGCAGTCTAGCGTATACAAGCTTCGCTTGAAAAAACTGCTGGGTGTATGTGAATAACTTTTGTGAACATGTGAGCTAGTGCCTCGTACACCTTTGGAAGTGCAAGCTAATGAAAATTTAGTAAACAAATGAAAAGCATGTGATTGTCGCGACTGTACTGGGACAAAAAAGCCTTTTTTTATTTCTTTTATGTATCTATATAGTTCTTGTTCCAAGTGTATAACATACCATTGTCCTTCTTTGCGAAAAATTCGGAAGCTCGGTGACTAATAGTTCTGAAAAAAAAGTTCATTTGTGAAAAAACAAAAACAAAAATAACAACACACTGAAGTACGGTTTTGTAAAGATGTTTAGCTTTATAGAGAGCCCAACTGTAACTAATACCATGTAGAAAGAAAAAAAAAACATTAACGAACCATGGTCATGACTTCTCTGATTGCAATTCTCCCGTAGGACCTTTGGAAGTTTCACACCTTCAGGTCAAGATGTGTGTAATAATAGATCGCTTGCTCCCTCCTCTGTCTTTCGGGGCCCTGATAATTTTCCTGCTCCATGCGGCATGATGGGGGATGTTACTGTGGGCGCGACGGGTTATGGGGCAGATTTCCTACTCCCAATTTTTCGGAATGCCAGCTGGCTGCCAGCGGAGGTCCGGTGGCAGCAGCCCATAGACATCAGTCATTGGGCGATCGTTTTTGACCATGAATTAATCGCGAGCACAAGCTCGCGCACGCGTGCACACACTTCCACAAACTCTAGCACCACCGATCCTGTGACTCTCTCGGGCACCTTTGATGACCTCGAAAGTTTACCATAAGCGCACCATGGGAAAGAGAAAAATAAAGGAGCGTCAGGCAGGGAATTGCTATCGGCGCCGCCCAGCTGAGTTGAGAGGGAATGGCGAAAGTTAAGATTGCGCTCTTGCATATTGCACTACACTGCATATCTTCGTACTTCGCGCAAAGCATCGCACTTATTCCCGCGTGTTCCTCAAGTGTCCGGTAAAGGAGTTTCAGGACCACTGTAAGTTACATTAAGCTACCATCATTTACATTGAAGGCAAAACACTTATTTCCAACAAGAAAGTCGAAATGAACTATTTTCAGTTATGTGACAAAGAGGACTTGCCTAGCGAAGTCCCTTTGTCGAATGTCAGACACAGCTGCTAAAAATGGATAGGTCCTTTGCGGATCTCTTTATGATGAGCTTTGAGGGAATCTTTGTCAGTGCTGTGCCACTCGGACGATGGTTTTCAGTGTAATCCTGTTTAAGCCATAGGCCCGTGTGCACGAGCGTGTGAACATGTACACATCCTGTGCGTTCAAGAGCGCGGATGAGTGACGAGTGAAAGGAGTAACAGGTTCATTCACTAAAGTATCATTATTTAAATTGCAAGGCAAATGAGACCAGACCAATTCCAATATTGTGAGTAGTGTTATATGACAAAGCCCCCCTAGCCCACAAAATTTAACCTAAAGTGTCATTCCTTGAACGTTGCCTCCTCTTCGTCCGCTCTTCTCACTGGCCGACTGCTCTAAGGAAGTGGCGCGTTTTATTTTATTCTTTTACTTTATTTTTATTTTTCTCTCGCCGAACCCCCGTGACCGTGAAACCTTGGGCAGGATTTAGACCGAATGATGATGACGACGATGATTATCGATGTTAATTGCTTTTCTTGGCTTCCGGTAAACTCGGCTTCCGATATAGAGTTATTGTTGCCGGAGTAAAAATATAACTGAAAAGTTTCGAAAGCCGAAGTTGATTCGCTTGAATTGAATTGAATTCTGGGGTTTTACGTGCCAAAAGCTCAATTTGATTGTGAGGCACGCCGTAGTGACCCATAGACATCAGTCATTGGGCGATCGTTTTGAGGCACGCCGAGGCACGCCGTGTGAGGCACGCCGTGCGGATTAATTTTCCCCATCAGGGGATCTTTAACGTGTCCCCAATGGACAGCTAGGACACGGGCGTTCTTGCGTTTCGCCCCCATTTAAATGCGGCCACCGCTGCCGGGATTCGATCCCGCGACCTCGTGCTTAGCAGTGCAGCACCATATAGCCGCTAAGTCACCGCGGCGGGTACGAGATGCCCTTGCGCCCCATTGCTCGATTATGGGCACTGTGCAAGTGTGCGCCTGGCGGCTCCCAGGGGATTTCAGACACGGTGACACGAACTTGCACAAGAGGGCAGAATACGTTTCTACTGCACGCGGCACCTATTTTTAGAATCCCTGCGCTCACTTATACGGAACTAGATTAATTGGCAGCTAAGAACTGCCACTACCGGCATCCTTTGCGATTGAGGTGGCGTAGTGAAACTCGTCATGAGATTGGTCTGTTCTCAGTTACCTTGAAAATTTATAGGCACATTTGTACGTAAACTGTGTGAAATCTTTTATAAAGGTTGATTTATCACACGGATCACGCGGATCAGAATATCAAAAAATGGTAGGCGACCCTAATCTTTGACTTGTGCGTCTCTTAGTGGCACTGGTACCTCGGCGTTGCTGTTCTGTGCATTGGTGTGAGGTAATCAGTGATTTCTAATGAATTTTAATTATTCCAGACACTTCAGTAACTCAACTTGTAACTAAACTTTAACTCTGACATCATATCTATAATGAAATCCATGAATTTTGCACTGTACTATTTTTTTCGAATGTTTTCCGATTTATTTTGAATTTTGTCTCAGCTAATTAATTCTAATTATTCCAGGCACTTCAGCAACTCAATTTGTAACTAAACTAATGATCGGATATCATATTTATAATGAAATCCATAAATTTTGTACTGTCCTATTTTTTTTCTTATTTTTTTTTTCTGAATTTCGTCCCCGGTGTTCTCAGGAGGTGAAGTGGAAGTGCTGCGCAAGAAACAAGAGCGTCAATCGATGCTCGTGCCCCTAAAACCAGTTTAACGAACACTATAAATAGGAAACAGTCACCAAGCAGCAGTGATTTAAGAAAATGACCGAAATTAAGTTTGCAATTCAGGTGCGAAGCAAAAATGCATGAGAAATCTGTACGACGTGGTATAACAAGTTCTTGTACTTTCTTTGATAGATTAAACAGTAGCGCCTGAAAGTAAACCTGACTTGTATTTGCCTGGGCGGTTGCTTTAAATATACAGTAGATTGTGCCTAAACAAAGCTGGAATGGACAGAAAAATGTGTTCCGTTTGTCCGACGTTTCATTTAATTGAAGGACACAAAAAACGACAATAATCGTTTTATTGGATAAGCGTCCGAGGGTTCTGATATTAGTGTGGCAAAAAAAAAAGAGAGAGAGAGAGACTTTACTGCGCTCTGCTTTTAACATTATAGCTTCTTTTAGGCAATATTGATGTTCATGCGCGAAAGGATTCTCAATTCTGTGCTGTCCTCGCGTTCGAAATAGCGCTGCAGACTTGCAACTGCCTCTCTTGCTGTTTGATCCGAAACAGTAACGCGTATATGATTCAATAGACTCATATTCTTGGCCACTAACCTGACCGATAATATCTTCAACTGTCTCCTCACAGCAGGTAACAAGGACATCATCTGAGCTCTCATTCCTGGCGCTGTGAACGAAGCAGTAGTAGCTGCCTGGCTGCAAGAACCGACCTACTTCGCAGTGCTCTCTGCCACCTCAGATATCATTACTTGCTTAGCGAAGTCCTTACGTTGAAAACACCATTGCAACTTCGACATTCTTAATTTGCATTAACTTTCCCAGTACTGCCTGGAGGGATTGCATTTTCTTCCGTATTTACAGCATCACCATATGACACGTATGTCGAACTTTTCCTGCTCCATACGCCAGTGAGGTAGGTGGTAGCTTTGGATAAAGTTCCGCTTAATCGGAGTTCACAAAAACACGTGTTCCGTTCTGTTTAACCCAAGTTTGTAAACATTGCGTCTATAGGTGGCCAATCAAAGTTGATACCCTTGTTCTGTTTATCCTACATTTCCGTTCAAACGAGTTTCGTTTATCTGGAGTCCATTGAAATAACGAGTTCTCGGATATGCATGAATGGCAAGGCGCACTGGTCAGTGATGGGAATCCGTTGAAGCATCCACCGCCAGCATCGCTCAGTCCTCCGGATGTATGTATCAGCGTTGCAGTTGAACAGTTCACCTCAGTCGTAGAGAAGCGTGGCGCCCGGCCTGCTTCCGCATTCTGAATGAGCCATCGGCTTTCTTGTCCAGCAGCCGAACAAAGCGTTACGTAATGAGCCGCGTGAGCAGCCGGGCCGCCTCCTTGCGTGGAAGGGGCGCGCGCCGCACTTGCCGCGCGCCATCACCGCTCCTCCCTCCGGGATGAAGGGAGAGGGTGAGCCGGGCGGCCAGCTGTGTTTGCGCTCTCTGGCAGCTGTGGCCGCTGTCGCCTAGGCAACCTTCGGCGCATCCTCCTCCGGCCCGTCGGTAGCGGGGCACCCCGCCGGTTGCGGGCGTTGCGGCAGTCGAGTGCGCGCGGCCGGTGAGCACGCACCCGCATCAGAACCGGCCGCATCTCGTACGTGACGTCAGCAGCGTCTGTCGTGCTCGTGCTTGCTCGGCGGGCCGAGCGCGTGCGTGCAGCCATGAGCGCTGCGTCGAGCGACGACAGCGGCGTGGAGCTACACAAGCGGCGCAACAAGCGCAAGTCGAGCGAGCCCCGGCGCCGGCGGCTGCTGGGCGGCCGGCCCCGCCCCTGCCAGGATGCGGACACGACCGAGGACGACTCGGCTGAGGAGCGCGTGCCGACGATTTCGTCGGTCGCCGCCGGCCGCGGCTCCGTCATCCGCGAGGTGCGGCGGACGGCGCCGGATGAGGGCCTCGACCTGACCACCACGTCCAACTCGCCGGCTACCTCGGCCACGTCCAACACTGCCGGCGGCACCGAGGGCGATGACGAGTGCCTCCTCGACTTGCGCTCGACGGCGACCCACTCGTCGATCTTCGAGTCCCGCGAGACCGGCGTCGTGCTGTTCGGCGGACACATGACGCTGTCCGAGGAGTCGGCGCGTCGCGCGCCGGCTCAGCCCGCTCGGCCCGGCTCTTGGACTCCACCGTGCAAGAGACGCGCCGCAGACGACGGCGCCCTGGCTGAAAGCTTGCGGGACACCTCCTGCCTCCGGGACAAGCGGATAGCGCTCTCCGTGTACGATAATGCGTCAACGTCCTTCCCTAGTGCCAGCACGTCGACGGCGCGCGAGACATTCGACGCGAGTGACGTAGAACTAATTCCGAGGACTAGTAGGACGTCTCCGTGCTTGGACAGTACTAGTGGCGGCAGTCGCGCGGCGCAGCGCAACTACAAGGGCATGACCAGGCAACGGCGCATCGAGGCGAATGCCCGGGAGCGCTCGCGCGTACACACAATCAGCGCGGCGTTCGAAGCGCTGCGGCGCGCCGTGCCGGCGTACGCGGACAACCAGAAGCTTTCCAAGCTGGCCATCCTGCGGATCGCGGCCGCCTACATCGTGGCCCTAGCTCGGCTCAACGAGAAAGACTACAGCTACGACCAGCGGGCCCCCTCGTTTGCCGAGTGCATCGACCTGTGCACGCGCACCATCCAGGCCGAGGGCAAGGCCAGGCGCAGGAGCAGCGCGGCCGCCTCTGCCACGAAGGTATACACACCGACGTCATTTGCTTCTTTTTTACATAGCGGAGTCAGGTGCATATATGAATGCGTATAATTACTGCGCTAAAGCGATGCTCATAGTGTGACGTCATGTACGTAGCGTTCTACACCGCCCAAAACGTCCTCGTGCTTGCAGCTGATTCTACGCTGTTTGCCCAAGGATGATATGACCGACCGTTGCTGCAGCTGCATGAGTACACGTAAAAAGTTTCGCGCACAGGTTACTAATAAGTGGATGGCTTATTATTAGTCTGTGTGTCGAAAAGTTCCACGTTGTGCATGTTACGGGCTTGGATTCGATGTTCAGCGCGAAAGTTTCAGCTGTATTTTGCATGTGTTGTGCATATTTTTTTTAATTATCGTGGTTTAATGTAGTCGTTACCTTAGAATAGCTGTGAAGATAATTTATGCAGAAAAAATATCCTTAAATAGTCTGGCGTGGGAACACAAGTTCGTGATTGGTAGTTCCGTCACTCTTAAAAGAGTGACGGAAAACCTTTATCCCGGTCTAGTACTCAATGGAGATCCGAATCAGGGAGAGGAAATTTGAAGAGTACAAATGGGGCTGAGGCGCACTTGGCACCTAGACGTCAAAGAGGTAACCGGGGGTCTATATAGACGACGTTATTTTCGGTTGACGGGGCTGCTATCTTGGGCTGTTACGTGTGCATTTTCTCAACTTTGTGTTTAGTGAAGAGCCAGGTTGTAGCACTCGTGAAACGGCCGGTAGCGTCTGTACGGCCGTTTTCATGCACGTGGATCAACCCTAACACTGCGACTTTCGGTATTATGGTTGATTCTATTGCATTAATAGCCCATGATGACGGTGCTCGGACACCCTCTGTGAAGTAGGGAAACCCCAAAAATAGCAATAGAATGGGAGCCAAAAGAAAGGAAACAAACTCGGGGGCGGCAGGGGATTATATGGAGCGATGAGACTAGAAAATATGTTAGGCTGACGCAAAGTATATAGGCAAGGTCAGAGATCTTTGGGAGAAGACTTCATACTGCAGTAGACTTGAATGGGCTCATGATGATGAATTTTAATGAAGCCACTAAACTTGACCAGTCTTGGATTTGCAAACAAAAAGCAGGCCGTTCAGTGAGAACAAAAACAATACTTTTCCCTGATTATGTCCTAGCTATATTACAAGGGTTCGTTGTCCACTCAGATATGTGCTACCAGTGAACACGAATGCAGACCAGGCTGAATTGCCTCTGAAATAATTTACTCTTATTTCTGGAACAAACAATTTCTATAGTCCGAATATAAACGAAGGTAGACAAATTTTGTCATCTATTACATCAGGAAGTTTCTGTAGAACTTTGTATTTCTTACCTTCACAAATATTGAACAAAAGAACAATAAGCGAGATTAAAGAAATATAAGAATGAAAGGGCGAGCTACAGCGAATGTCGTGCACGCTCAGACATGCTGCGCTACTTCAGCAACGAAGCTGCAAGTCTGCATGGCCCACTGCGTCATGTATAGTTCGCTAATGGCACTGCAATAATAATAATAAAAAAAATGTTGCGTGAAAGACAGTTTTTGCTGCTTGATATTGCGCATGTCTGACGGAGTAAACCCGTTGGAATATCAGGGCATGCAAAATAAGCAAAATTTTAACTGTGTATAGACAGCTTCATTCTGTGATTGGGCGCCTGCTTTGATATACTAAATCGAAGGTTCTCCATCGTTTGAGCGTCAGAGGACGTCAATGATCTTCTCGACAAAATCCACTGCGTCCGCATAATCACGACGATGATGCTTGCGACTGTTCCCTATGCCGCCTCTTCGTATTGATGGATACTCCCGTAACGCCAGTGTAAAAGATCAAAAGTGAAAAAGAAAATAAATAAATAAAAATGAAGGAAGAAAAGACGCACACTGTCACCAACCAGCATAGTGCGAGTCAGCTTACACTTCGCTGACCGCAGGTTAATGACATATTTTTTTCCAAAATATTATTGCCTGATTCTAAGACACAAGACGCGGTGCAAATGACGCGTCCTGGGGAATGGCAAGGCCTCTATTGCGGGAAACAAAGGAGTTACGCTGCAAAAGTCCAAGCGAGCTGAAGCGAATGCAAAAACTTGCGTGAAGCCTTCGCTTGGGCATAGTGATTCTGAAATTTCTTTTTATACCTGAGCCCGTCGAACGTTGTGCTGACGGGAGGCACTTTACGCAATGCTGACATTGAAAGTGCAACTACTGGTACAGAGCGCCGTCGCGGTAAAACATCGGTCAGTGCATGCGGGTATATCGACTCCGGCAACCCACCTCCCGCTTTTTCCACTGCCAAGCCAGCGTGCGAGGTTCAATCGAGGGGGGGACAACCGTTTTCTCCCAAGCCAGGTGAAGGTGCAGAGGCTCTTGCGAAGGGATCGGAGAAAGCGACAGTGCGCGCACGGCTGAGCTCCTCAAGGCGTGTGCACTCGAACTCTATTTATAGCCCGGAGGCGGTCTTCGAAGTCTGCGTCGGTTCAGTGCTTCCGCTTGCACGGCAGCCCCCTCGCCAACGCAGGTTCGCAACCTCGAGGAGCTTTCCATCGACGTTGTAATCCCTGGCGTCACACACCATCTCTAGTCTATACGTGACGGATTTCGGTTAACGTTCACCCGCGTAGGACCGCAGCCGTGTCCGCGAGCGCCTTAAAGTTAAATTTCTGCGCATTCCGTTCCGAAATGGATGAGCTGGCCGCAGACAAAGTCTGGCGGACTGCAGTGTGACTCCCGCCAACGCGCGAGCCCGCGGGTGGACTCGTCGAAGGACTGAAACATGGTCCAATTAGTAGTGTGTATACCTTTATACTCGAATTCACCATGACAGCGCAAACTTTCCAAATAAGGGCAAAGGCTCGAAAATGCACCTAGCCTCGACAAGCGCTGGGTTTTTACATAACGCGCAGGCTTGGAACTCTGGACGGGGCAAACGTGAAAACAACTGCACAAGGACAGGACGAACGAAGTGGACAAAGGATGCGCAACATGGAAAGGGAAACAAACAGACATCCTACATGTATGCGAACATAATAAGCCATCCTTGCAGGTGGGGAAAATCATATCGGACGTTTGTAAGGGCCTCATTCAAGTAGTGATATATTTCTAAACAATGACATGGAAGGCGCGCTCACACAAATCGCGCCTTCATTATTTATTTATAAGGCTTTGACATTCCCCTTCTTTACTGCACGGTTACTAAAAGCGCGCAGTATACGTGCTTTTCGATAAGGAGTAACTTCAAGTCCGGGACATGGTATCGCCTATGCGTGTTTCCTTGTTCGTATTTAGAGAATTCGCGCTGCCGTAATAAAGTCGAGCTTAAAGTAGTATACTTCCAGGAATACTTTTTGTATGTCACTTTTGTTTAGCTGTAGCTGCCGTCCCCTTAAACAGTGTGTCGGATTTCACTTCCTCAAGCGTTCAACAAATCATTACATCATATTCCAATGCTACGAATTCCTTACACGCCACGTGCAATGTGGTTCCGGGCTTGAAGCAGGACTTCTCGTCACATAACCGCGCACGGTGGTCACGGGGCGTTTTAGCCATTTCACCGCCACAAAAGAAAACTCGTCAAAAAAGAAAGTAAGAGATGTTTGCCCCGAATGACCTGAACAAAGTAAGTATCGAGGGTAAATTGGTAAAAAGCGCACGAAGCATACATCTATTTCATTTTTGTATATACAGTTTGCCCTTTAGCGCGTATTGCTTGCCTCAACACTTACCTCTCGTGATTGGCATCGTTAGGAAGACGCACGTGGGGTAGTCCTGCTCACTTGTCACCGCTAAGTACACGGATTCTACAGAAGTCACGCAACTTCGAATTCTTTGAAGCTACACTTCTGGAGCTGTTCCGACATAACTGTATAGGCAAGAGCAGATAGTTTTACATATACACACACTTGTTTTCTCTTCACCGGGCATTAGGCTTTCTTCTACGTATAGCGTGCCATGCGCGCCCTATATATAGCGTGCCATGGCGGGTTGTCAACATACAATTTTCGCCGCTAATGTCGGCAAGTGTCGCTTCCTGTTCGGTTCGAAGCTGCAACGCAAGAGATTCTATAACTGTTGGGTCAAGTACGGGTAGCAATTAGTGCAGTGAAACGGTATAGTGCACCCGGTGAGCCACGTCCGAACCGAGCAAGCGGGACGCGCACCTGTGGCATGAAAGCCGTTCAAGGCTTTAGTGCCGGCCTTTAGTGCCGGCCGAAGCCGTCGCGCGCGGCACCTGAGCGCATGGAGGGGGGGCTCAGTGCTACGCCGGGGCGACCAGCAAGGCGCGGCCCCTCTCCGGGGATCCGTCGGCGGTCGAGCCGCAGAGGGGGGCGGCGGCCTTGGCGTCCTTGCCCTCCGCCACCGGCCATCCACGTGAACCGGACACCGCGCTGCCCCCTGGGCCAACAACCGCCGTAGCGGCAGAACCTGCAGCCCGGGCAGCCGCGACAGGCCCCCGGCCGACTAGACGAACGCGCACGCAGCCCCGGCGGGAGATGCCGCGGCGCCAGTCATGCAGGCTCAGGAGAGCGAGGCGCCGTGGAACCGAGCGACGTCGTGGCGGCAGTGATTGAACGGCCGCCGCACCGACGAATTCAATTGCGCAGAGGCACTTACTCACCGGTTACGCTATTGGGCGGCAAATGGGCTCCGCTAAGCTGTCCTCCTCGGCGCAGAGAATGCATAAGAACCACCTTCCGAGTCGTGACCGCAAGATTCTCGCGGTCCACGAAGGAAGGCTTCGAACGAGACCATCCTCACTTTAAATAAATTTGCAAAGCATTGTCGCTGGGTGCCTTGTTCCTTCCAAAGACTCTGCCACTTGCTATTCAGAATTTAATAAAGTGCAGTTGAAAATTCTGAGACACCGACTCCACTCCCGGATATCCCACTACACAAGCGGGCCTGGAACATCTCTGGCTAATCTTGTTATAGAGAGATTCTACTCGTTATAGGGGAACGTTGAGTAAGGTTAGGATGGTGATAACATTGATGACGCCTATGTATACGTATAAAGCGAGAGCAGATCTGGCCTGGGGATGACATGCTTTGTTTGATAGAAACTTGCATCAAGACTCTACGCAATCAGTTGCACGCATTAGGCGGTCTCGAAATGTTTACTGCGAAATATAACTTTGGAATTGAACACTGGAAACAGCGTTGAGTATTTCCTGCTTTTCTGTTTTATTGATACCTATCAATGCGTGGCACTATCTCTTGGATCGATTTCGCCCGCAACTTCTTAAACTCTATGATGCCTGAATAGGATGTAACATGACTATGCTTTCGTCAATATAATATAGCTTCAATGGACTCCGCGGTCATCGAGGAATATGAACTGCGCGCGAAAATGTAGTCAGCCATTTACAAAATGAGCTGACCTGCCCAATTTTTGCTTTCTCTTTTTGCAACCTGTTCCTCAAGTACACTCGGGCCTATACGGTGCACAGATCTAGTAGGTTTTGGCGCTTTTATATTCGGTAAGGTGCTTTCAAGAATGATCAGAACCAAATTCACTTGTCTCACGTTGTCCGGCCGATCCAAGCAAGCTAACCATGCATTATCATACAAGGAACCATGCCATAAGGGCTCATTATAACCCGCAAGGAAACTTCACACTTCCTTCTCGCATTCCTGGGAGACCCTGGTTCCCTGGACGTGTGTTAAAATAACGCAGTAACCTTGCAATAGACGTTCGATCGTCAGGCTAAACCCGCCTGCAGAGAGCTGAGAATGAAGTCGAGCAATCGGGAGGAAACGGCGGTTTCGATGGCGCACGTTAGAACCGATCAGACGAAATTCCTGGCGCGACTCTTTTTTCTTTTCGTTCCTGCATTACCGATTTCGCTTGAGGGCAATGAACGAGGTGTGCGGCCAAGTTTTGTAAGCATTACTTCGTCAATGCTCTAGGCTTGCCCACTTAGTGGACAGACTAATAGATAGATAGCCAGGATAGATAGCCATAGACTAGCTCCAGTTTCCAAGTGTCCGTCCGCCATCTTGCGGCAAAATGCATTGACGTTCTACTTCATATTCTTGTCAGAGGGAGTATTGCTTAAGCAATGCAGGACAAAGGCTATGTAGAGCATAAGTGCATTTCGTGGAAGATGTTGGGGTGTAAATTTTTCTCACTACTGTTGCTTGCCTCAGGATGCCCAAAAAGTGGACTTGCAACGTGGGCGCTGGAATCATTAACAAAAAAGTTGGTAGATTTTTGTGGATTTCTAGAGTGAATCAGTAATAACGCGTCACCGAAAAATAACGTATTCACATCGATACTGCAGTTTTTTTTTCTTTAAAGACCTTTTTGAGAGTCCTCACTGAAACGCCCTGTAGATGGAGTCCCAAAGGGACGGCGTCATCCCGTGGGCAGTGCGGGGAGGAGGGAGAGCATCGATCAGGCCGGAAGGGGGCAAGCGGTGGCGGAGGAGAGGAGCTGTAGGAACAAGTCTACGCTGGCGGGGTGCACGTGCGGCTGCGCCGGGCCCCGCGGTTCCCCGAAGCTGGAACTCTTCCTCGAACTCGGATCGTAGCAGCAGCCACCTGCTGTTGCTCCCTTGCCTCCCACGTCTCAAGCTTTGCCACCCGGGGGGCACTGTGGGGTCCAAGCGGAGGCGAAAGATGCGGCTGTGCGGGCCGTACCAGCTGCATTCATAAATGCCGCGTGCCATGTTGATCGGGCTCTTCGGCGACAGCATAGGACTTGTATTCGGGGGCTTCTCCGCAACCAGTCACGTCTCGATATGTTTTGCAGAGTCGCAGTGATAGCAGATCTCTTGTTCTCTTTTCGAAGTTCACATTCTGATGAACCGGAGACCGTGCTTTGGCAAGCATAGAAGATGTAGAATATGTAAAGCCCTAGTGCTATTTGTTTCACTTGGTGCTATTTCGCTTGCGATTTCGCGCATGTACCGTCCCCAGACGTTGCAAATCAGCCGTCGATTACTTCGTGCATGCGATTTTTGAATGCTTGGAGTACTCAGCTTCAGCTGTCTGTCTGCTCTTTCCTGTCGCTATTTTTTTCCTTTTCTGAATTTTTGCACTACAAAAATCATGTCTGATAGTAAACACCAACTCGCCAAGAAGAAGTTATTTTACGTAATGGAGTCAGTGGAAGACGACAACATGTGGTGCGCAGGACAGAAAAAAAAAGAAAAAGAAAGAAAGAAAGAAAGAAAATGCACGAGGACGGAGAGCATGGGGGAGAGAAGGGTTACGTGTTGCCTCAGATACCAACGATGACTCTCTCTGGGCGACGATGCTCTAGACCAAACGCTCGAGGTCGTTGCCTCGGTGCTGGTAACCGTGCGCGTCAGCACGCGCCTCTTTCAGCATCGTTGTGGCGCAGGCGGTCTCCACAGGAACGTCAATTCTGGAACGCCGTCGTCATGGCCCCGTGAGAGCGGGTTGTAGGTCCAAGTAGCTTTATTTTGCTTCCCAACCAGGCAGCAAGCGCTCTCTCAAACACTTTCTGAGAATTCCATTCGTCATTTTCAGCGCTGATGATTGCAGGGTCAAACAACTTTTAAAATTTCTCATCACGGACCACAAACAGGGCCATGTTTTGGGGGCGGAGGGTTTTTTTTTGTAGTACCTACCTTCGTGGTGACCACCAATGCGGCCGCGACTGTAGTCGCTAGTATAGGTACCATGTGAAAGAACCTGGTTTCGGCTCAGGACTCACACCGGTGAGCTGTTGAATGCGTGACTGTCAAGGGGGGAGTGTCAACTTCTCAACGCAATCTTCTCAGCTTAGAAAGAAGGGGGTGTTTGGGGGCAAGCTGGCTTCGGACAAGAGAAAAGAAGTGAGAGGGTGGACGAGGTGGGGTCGGGGGAGCCCCCGTTGAAAGAACGACCAGCGAAATCGCGCGCGCCAGCGGCAACAGTCGAGAGAGCGGTCAGCGGCGCGCTCACCTGCGCGTTCCTTTCGCCGCGCGCACAGGTGTCACGTGCGGCACCGCGGGAGCATCTCGCGCAAAAAGGCAGCGGCATCTGGGAAGCGCGTGCCGCTCGCCTCGCTTCCCGGCACAGGTAGCCTCTTCAAGCGGAACGTGCACCGTGAGGCGCGCACGCGCGGGTGGCCGCGCACCGGAGTTAACGGAGTGGAACGTCGCGGCGCTTTAATGAACGCGGGGCGGCCATCGTGTGTGAGTCGCGTCGCCTTGCAGGCCGCGCTTGAGGAACGCGTGGCTCAGGGGCCAGAAAGACGCGCCCTCCTAGGGCCGTCGAGAATGGAGCGATATCGCTGACGCAGCCAGTGTCCGCGCCCTGCCCTTGCGTCGCCGTCGAAGGGTTAAGATGCTGTGAACTGCCGCTGGTTGCAGCTTAACTTCGTATGTGCTACCGGTGACCTCCCAGCGGGTGTCAATCTCCTCACCGTAACGGCCATTTCGTTTAAATTCTGCCACACGCGTGTTTGGTATCGAAGAGATACTTCTTTTCCGCATGCGAAGCACTCTTCGAGAACCCAGCCCCACGTCACTTTGTTCAAGTGCAACGGCTGCCCCTGAATGGAAGGAAGCAGGCAAACAATTTTGTAACGGCCAATAATTTCTCATGCAATCGAAATTGTAACTACCCGACTGCGAACTTGCAGGACGAATAAAATTGATGTGCTATCGGCATCAAGAGTTTACGGGGCGTGGGTCGTATCTAAAAAAAATGATAATCTCATCAGTTTGGGAACATACCTTCGCTATTCTGGGCCTGTATTCACAAAACTTCTCTTACGTAAGACAGTTTCCTGATTGGTTGGTGCTTGGGCATCCGCCACTCACAATAGCGATTGGTGTGCTGATTGGCTGTCGCCACAGCGATAGGCAATCGCAGGTCGCATGTATGAAAAAGAAATTTCGTGAATAATGCTCCTGGGGCCAGATTCACAAAGCTTTTCTTTCGCAAGTTCACGTTGCCATTGGCTGGCCGCCTTCGCTAATGCTATGTCTCGCATTCGGATTGGCTGAAATTCTTTCTTCCGAAAAATCCTAGCGTAAGCCGTTTTCGTGAATTTGGGCCCTGATTTGCTGCCTGTACTATGCGTTAGGCTTGGTGTAGTATGGTTTTACTGTCTGCAGGCACAAAACGCCGAACTCACGTTCTGTAATTTTTTTGACGCCGGCTGTGGTTATCCAGTTACGATGCGACGCGCACCTTCAGAATCAAAGTGCACGCGCTTCGTCATAACCGAGGTTGAGATACGATCGTCACTAGCAAACCATAAGTACTTACTGCAAGTGTGGAAGAGGGTGCCCGGAAACAGTCTGTTTTACGTGTCAATGCCAATTACTGCGTTTGTACAACAACGACGACGACAATTATTTCAAACGAAAGCACATTATCGACGTCCAGTTAATCAGCGCACCCGTGTGCCTCAAAAATACTAGAAATTCGCCCGCAGATGCAGTGTTCAAGTGATTAAGAGACGTAGAACAAAGAATATCGCTGAAGCCAGCGTTTCGACAATGGGTCTGACCACTGTCGATCAGGAATACCTGGGATAACGTAACAGAAAATTTTATACATTTTTACATAGATATGCCCTTGTCAGCGGCTGCCGCATTCAGGTTGGGCGGAATGCAAGAACTCTCATGTACCGAAATTCAAATTATCACATATTACTACATCTACGTCGGCAGAACTTGCAGCCCTCCATGCAGCTGTGACCTACGTCACCGAAGAGCCGGCACAGAAATGAGTCATGTTTTGTGACTCTAAGGCAGCCCTTTACAGTATCAAGTCTGCCTTACATCACAGAACTTAAGAGCAGATGATATCCGACATCAGGGAAGTACTCCACCATGCTCTGGAAACAGGGCATAGCATAGTCTTCCAGTGGATTCCTGCTCACTGTGGCATCGTCGGCAACGACATTGCTGACAGGGCTGCCCGGTCAGCCCACGAAGACACCCAGACGCGTCCAATACCTTTGGCGAGAACGGATACTACCAGGGAACTTCGTCTACTTGCACGCAAAAAGTCACAAGCTTTCTGGAGTTCAAATGCTTTCAATAGCCGATTGTATAAGTTGGACCCTTTGCTACGGCTACAATTGCCATCTAGCCTTTCCCGCGGCGAAACGACCTTGCTGTGCCGCTTGTGGCTGGGAGTGGCGTTCACGAACGCTTACTCACATCGTATGGGAATGGCCGAGAGCCCGATGTGCGACTCCTGTAGGTGCGAGGAAACCATCGAGCACCTATTGTGTACCTGGCCTCGCTACGACGTACAACGCCTCTCTCTCAGGACAACTTTAAATGGACTGGACTCGAGACCGTTCTCTGAGTCAAAGATACTCGGACCATGGCTATACACCCGTCACTGGCACAAAAAGCGACGCGTGCATTAGTACAGTATTTGAAGTGCACCGGTTTTAGAAACCGCTTATAGTGTCCCTGTGCATCGTTCCATGTGTACTCAGTACTGACTCTCTCCCTATTTTCCTCTCCCTATTTTCCTCTTCCTATTCCCCCGTTCCCTTACCCCTAGTGTAGGGTAGCAAACCGGACGCTTGTCTGGTTGACTCCCCTGCATTTCCTCTCCTTACTCTCTCTCTTTCTCTTTCATGTACCGAGCTTTGGGTGCACTTTAAAGAGCTCCAGGTGGTCGGAAATTATTTCGGTGTCCTTCATATCTGCATTTCATAGCGAATCAATCAATCAATAAATCATGTGCGCCGGTATCTCGATACTTGATAAAAGAATCTTGCAGGAGCGTCATGACGTATAATTATAGGCAGGATTTCGTGGTTAACATTTGCTGGCTATCAAAAAATAGCCGCGCAACCTACGCCGGTAAGAATGTTTAATTGTTGTTCACAGTTAACTTGCGCAGCGCGGGATATTTTAGTTTTCTCTGTAACCATTTAATTAGGCAAATATAATTGATCATCTTAAGTACGTATTTTTGTGCTTGTTAAATTATAAAGGTTTAGAACACCGCTGAAAACATCCAGTCAGTTGTCCCACGTTACCTTGCGCGCATTCTTTTTTTTTTTTTTTTTTTAAGCGAGATTTTCGTTGCTACCCTTCCTTGCTACTTGACGGCTTTTAATTCTGTTGGACTGTCGGTTTCTTGCAAGTGAGCCGATCTCACCCAGAGACACTGTAATAGTAAACCGGACTGAGACTGTGTAATCAAAGGTGGTGACTTGGTGGCCCGACCCTCACACCAGTGCACGATGTGTCCGCTCGCAATAGTTTTAATGTGCTTCGTAATGCGAGCCGACACTGTAGGCTGTGCAGTCCCGATAATGCTATCGCAGTACACTCGCTCAGGTGTAGCATGTGAACTTATAGCTCCTTTGCCTATTTCTGTGTGTTCGGCTTCGGGTGTGCCGCCGATTCTACGACACAGAGCCAAGGTACGTTCGTTAACAGCGCGCTCGAAGACAGTGCGGTGGCAGCGCGCAAGCCAGCCAGCCTTCGCGCGCTTTCTTTTCAACCCGGAAAAAAAAGTCCGCGCGAGAGGGAGCATAGCACAAACAATTCAAGGGACGTTTAAAGTATTGGTGGAAAAAAAGCAGGGAAGAGATTGATACGACCTGATTTGATCTCTTACAGTCACAGGTAGCGGTACAAGGTAGATATTGGAAAAAAAAAAGCCAAATGAAATGTATACAAAAATGCTAGATAAAAAAAAAAAACATGTATAGCAAACCTGATTAAATCAAGTGGGCTAGATGACTATTTGTCACCGCCCCGTGTCAAAGGGGATGCCATTAAATCATCATCATCATCGATGTTATCGACGTTGGTCGAAATTTTTCTCATGTTAACAGGGGTACGTTGCAGTGGGGCTACTTTAGCGCAGTCATTGACTAGGGGCTGCTCAGTCAACATTTTTGTCTCACTTAAACATAGCCTTCAAAAGCAACGTTTATAACATGGCTAAGCTTAGCTAATTATTTGATTACGGACAATGCAAAATACATCCTGAATTGTGCAAGGTGACTACGGACAACGTCGCATCAGTTCAATCCGCAAAGAATATTAAGATCCTGGCTAACATTAGCTGGGACACCCTGCATAGATGCTTTACTAGCCAACTAATGATTCATTGACGATCTTGAAATTACCTTGAACGAATAAAGAGAGAGAGAGAGAGAGAGATGTTGTTCTAAATGTCTTCAGGGTCCCATGCCGCATCGAAACTGAAAAAAAGAAATATCTGGTGCACGAGTAAATTCACCGAGAAGGACGTACGCTGAGCACACGAAATGGCCGGTAATGGTTGCGTGTCGCGCGAAGATCTACGCTACTTTATAACGGAATCGGACACCTCGCGAGATTCGCAAGCACGCTCTAGGCAGTAAGCGTCTACCATAACATGAAGCGCCCTGCATTCGCTGTCAGCAGAGGGACGGCAGAAAAAAAAATGATGGCGAAGGGGAGGCGTGAGCAGAGAGAGAGATTTGTAGAAAAAAAAAATAATGAAGTCAGCTCGTCGCATCGTGCAATGAGATGCCCGCACGGCTAGCATAGGCGCAGGGCCCAGCATCGAGTCTGCGACGGCGGCGGAGTGCAAACGAGCCAGCTGTTCAAAGCGAGCGGCCGACCAGGCCCGCCGGCCCGCCTCGCGAGCCGTGACGGCGAGGGGTAAGTTGCAGGCATCGGGCGAGAGGAGGAGGGAGGCCGCTGCCGGGGCGTGCACTTGCTGAACACGCACACCTGTTCCGGCGTCTCTTCTTCCTCCCTCGGGCGGCGGGAGAATTCGCGGCGGCCGCGGAACGCGCCACGAGCCGCAGCGACGGACGGAGCGAAAGAAATACAAAAAGGAAAGAAAAGAAAGAGAAAAGCACGAAACACTAGTGCGCTTAAAAGAGGAAGAATGAACGAAATGACTAGCAGAGCAGGCCCTCGGCTTCGCTGGCGCGGCTCGTTGAAGTGGACGAGCATCGCTTTGGTGCCTCTTATTTTTATTTTCTTCTCTTTTGGCAGCCGATGTTCCTGTAACTCCCCTTCGCGCTTCTTGAGCAGTGTGCAGCGCTTATTGCCGTTTCCAGATACGCCTCTCGCAGTGGCCTTTCTCTTTGCGCTCGGCGCTTCCCCTCCGCTCGGTCGGGGTGCTGGGCTCGTTCGCACAGTGAGTCGTCTGTGTGCTCTCTCGCGTCTGTCGCCGCACAATATGCCCGGGCGTACGATGCGCCGACCACTGAGCTGGCGTTGCCTTTCCTTTTGATTTCAGCCGGCCGATGCGCCTTTAAACGGGTCGCTTTCTTTTTTTTTTTTTTTTTTGGTCGCGTGTGAAATGCTTGGACTGAAGGCTATTTCAGACACTGCTGAGTTTCCGTGAACGTTACGTATACGTTCTCCGTATAAGGTCAGTGTTACCGTAGTGCGTTATTGCTTACCCTTTAGATGAAACCCTTCATTTGTGTTTATTGCAATATACCGTCAAGATGATGAAAGTGCAAGCGAATTCATACTCGCGTGCTGCCATTCTTCCGCTTACCTTCTTTCTACAATAACTGTCAAAAGAGAGTTTTAAATGAGCGTCGCTTGCGGCCTGCTCCGCTCACAATTCAGGCACTGAGGTCCTCCAGAGAACTGCGTTGATTCAAGCGTGTCAGAGCGTGTTTTATAGTGACGCAAGCGACGCGCAGTCAGCTTGCCTGCAAAATGATGAAGATTCCAAGTGAACGGCATAGTCTCGCTCCCCTAAATCGGCTCTTCAGTGGTGCGAGGGCAGCGTTGTCTTTCACTGCATGAACGTTGCGCATACATACGCACGCTAGCTTTCTCGCGGAGCAACTGTGTGCAAATCGCTAGGGTACAACCGTCTTTAGTGGCGCTGACTGTAAATGCTCAGCTAAATCTATCTAATAATAGAACGTGTTTTGAGCGTGACTCGACTGCCCGCCTGATTTCCGTCGATCTCTTATTAAAATCGTATTGAGCCAAAATAAAGTCAATAGTATCTCCATGCTTGTCGATTTGTGAACGAAGGAACTTAGTAAAATATTTATTGGGCGCATTTCGGGGCCTTTTTATTGAATATGTTCTGTGGATTTCTGATTTTTTTTAACAATTAGTGTGTCAGCGATAATACTTTGTCTGCTTTTCGAGGACAAACGCGGATTTCATGGAATGTTATCACCGCATTAAAAAAATAGCGTAGCTTGCACTGGAGGCGCAATGCTAAAGGGACAGCGGAGCTGATGGGCACCTAGCTAGTCCTGCCTTTTGGGCTAGGCTAAGCACTACCAAGTCATTCCCAGCATTTTCCGGCATTTATTGATTATTGATCGATTATCGATTAGCTATTGATTGGCCATCGATGACTAAGCTTAAGTAGTCCCAAGAATGCTTAGCTAGACATAGCCAGGCTCAGCTTCGCTAGTTCACAGGGGTATGCGCCATTGCGCCGTCTTAGTTTCCTCTTTCCTGCGGTCATACGGATCTGAGTGAAGAAGTAGCGAGGGGTAGTTGAGGATCACGCCATATAAAACTTCAGTTGCGCAGTGGTATCTGCTGTCCAGTGCCAGCCGTTAAGCACTGCAACGTACGCGCACTTTTCAGGTCAGCCGGTGAGGCCCAGAATGCGGTTCCATTTGTGGACAGCATCAGGACCCTTTCGAATGTGCCCGCCTGCGCACGTTGCCGAGGTGATGTCATCCGAAAGAGCACGCCGAAGGTTCGAAATTTCCGTCGAGCTCGGAGGGATGATAGCGGATTGCCAGGTCGAATAGTTTGGGCAGAGGTTTCAGTTGTGTCAAGGGACAGATGGGGGCGGCTAATTAGAGCGCCTGTTTCGCATCGCGGGAAACAGTTCGCTGATGTGCCGGCCGCTGTGATAAGAAACGAGCTGCCTCGCGAATAACAATAACCACAGCTGTCGTTGATGCAGCTTTGTGATACGATGGATGCTTAACTCGAAGGCGACCGTATATATAGGTGCCGTGGATGGCGGTGTCGCCTTTGGGCTTGCATCATTCAGCGTATTTCGCGTACGCGTGGTATGGCAGGTGCATGTCTTCATTACCGAATGCAGATCATTCGCCCCTTAGGCCCGTGATGTAACGCGCAATAATTTTCGTCTGTTGTTTTGCTTCGCAGGACTCCCTGGAGCTGTCCAGCTGACGTCGGGACGAGAGCGGCGCGGCGGCACCCAGTCACTCCACGCCCCAACCGTGAGCGCCGCCGACTGCGCCAGCCCCGTCATCCGCCCAACGAGCGAGCTTGGCTCAGCAACGCGCCATTACCTGGCAGTGCTGCACCAACCATATTGCAGAGAAGCTTACGCGCTCCGTTGTGTAGAGACTGACGCAACCTGTGTGCAAGCTGCTGAGTGTGATAGCAAGGAGGAAAAGAAAACCCGAACTGCTTTTTTATTTAAGGAATTCATTAGTGACTGTCTTGGTGCGGCGTTTATTTTGTCATTGTTGTTGTTCTTGCGTATTTTCTCGCGAAAGACGGCGCTTACGGCAATTGTTTGAGTGGTGCTTCTCGTCAGAGTGAGGAAGACGGACACGCCTGGGTAACCAAGCGACATTTCCGCTATCCGTGCTGGCGCTGTCGCGAAAACTTATCTGACTGGCTGCTGGACTGGCCTCGAAGCTGACGTTGCTTCCCTAGCCCAGTGATTTGAGCATCAACAAGTGATTTGAGCATCAACAAAGCATGATTCCATTTGGCGCCTGGGATACACTGGCTGTTAACTTGTCCTCACATTTGCCATTTTTAATTTGTCCAGCACTCATGCGTTTTGCTATCGGGGTCGAAAAACACTGGTTGCATGGGCCACCGGTATTGGAGGCTCACTACCGGTAGGCAAAAATGTTTCCTTGTGACAAGCCGTCCCAACAACTTGTGCGAGGGCCATGATTTGTGGACACGCAGTGGCGGTCAACCCCAAAACATACAAAAAAAAAATGAAAGAAAGAAGAATGAAAAGCAAATAGATTGGAGAGGACAGATAAACTGTTCTAATTATTTCTGTAGGATGGTTAAAGACCTTGACCATCCGCTACTACTGCACCGTCTTACCTAGACATCGTCAGACGGATGTGTGTGGAAAGTGCAGGTGTGGGGCCTAGGAAGTTAGGAGCAGCGCGCCTGTCAGTTCTCAGCACACTTTTTTTTTTTTTTTAATGACGCGTCACTATAAACAGTGTGGCGATAAGTAGGGTAAGAAAGTGTGACCAATATGCCACAAATGAAGCAGCCAGTTCGCTTTCAGTCACTTCCTCCCAGTACGCACGCAGTTTTGAGATCGGTGTCTACAGTCAGTGGCCAATTTAGTTGTTGGTGCTATTGTATTTCAGAGAGCCCATTGCTCTATCGTCGGCGCGGAATTTCGCGCATAATTCCTTTTTTCGCTGAGATAAAAATACCGCAACAGCACCGCGCACGCATTCTGGCATAAAACGAGGCACATTCGGCGCATGTTAGATGACTTCAACCTAGCAATGCTGCCAGAAAGTGGTAGCTCTCGTGCGTGTGAACCTGGCACCCGTAAATCATTTGGAAGATGAGACAGAGATTAAAAGACTGAAGTAGTTCAAATGGTGGTAGCTGTTATAAACATTGAGTGTCAGGGTGAGCTACTATCAGACACGCATCGCAGGATCCAAACGAAGATGAGCAGTTAGCCCTGTTCGTTGTGCGTCACCGGATGACGACGTGTTGTAGCCTTTTAGAATGAGGCAGTGTAGCTGACAAGTTTAGTGAGTTTAAGACAACGAATGTAGCGAAATACTCCGTCGGCTATTTGTAGAACAAAAGCATGATAGTTGATTTTCTTGCTTAAGAACTTAATGAACGGAAGAAAAAAAAAGCTCGTGGCAACAAAAGGCGTCGATAAGCGGCCTAAGTGCAATTAAGAAAATATGAGCAGGGCTGATAGGCTGATTCTAACTCGTCTGACCAACTCTGATCATCTCCATCGTTCGCCAGGTGTCGTTCCAGCGTTATTCCATGATCTGGCGGTCGGCGTGACATACACGATAAGTGCAGAACAAAAACGAATGACAATAGTTTGTATTTCATTGGCCCTCTATTCGTTCTAGTACATGGCGGCATGCTGTTGTAAATTGTTGCAGCGGCACGAATGGCCACACTCTTTCTTGTTGGATATAGTTGTTTTGTTCAGCCAAAGGGAGAGGAAACAGAGCACCTGTTAAATGGTTTGCATCACTGCATGTGCTAAGCACACTTTTTCGTCTGGTTTTGAGATCCAAAGCTAAAGCCGCAACTACGCTCTAAAGCTAGTCTTTCAAGGCCGGAAATGTCGTCTGCATATAATATTGAACAACGAGTGCTTGTTTATAATTAGCACCCATCCCAAAATGAAAAAAAAAAGAAGCGCTGTTTGGGGTGTTATGGGTGCGTGTTTTTAACACAACAACATCAAAACAACGTCTGCTCAGTCTTCAACTTACGCTCGGTTTATAGTCAGCTCTTGAACACGGGCCACAGCAGCCGCATTCCAAATGGCGCGAAAATAAACAATGCTGGTTCATTTTGAATTTACGTGTTCGTTAGAAAACACTGTGCAATTAGGATTGATCCATAGTCCACCACCGCGTCACATACAATATGGCAGCTTTCGGATGTTCGACACCATCGATCATTTTGGATCCTACTTGAAGAAAAGAGTTTTCTTGAACTTTGCGCTTCTGCTTCCCGGGTAAAGAAAGAGCAGCGACCAACTCTCGTTGCACCTTAAAGCTTTCGTTCTTAAATGCTGCGGTGTCGAACGACAGGAGAGAAAAAAAGAAGCAACAATAAAAGCTGCAGCGAATGGTTCCCGAGTTATGTCTATAATTTGTCTTCAAAAATAAGAAATTGCTAACAAATGTGTTCGCAAGAAAAAAAAAAAAAAAACAACGTTGAAGAGTGCAATTGGAGCCTGCGTGCTGCTGAAATCATTGTGGCACAACTTTATCTTGTGTAATTTTTTTGCTGAGAGTGAGTAACATTTTGGTGTTCAAGACCAGCCGGCCTTGGCTATCGTACCGTCCTGACCGCCGGCTCTGAACCGATTGTCGTTGCATACAACCCGTCCATGGACGCGCACTTGTGAAGATTTACAACCTCGCATTTGATTCGTTGAACTAGGAACAAGCAAATGATGCTTTCCCGTGATTTAATCCACGTCTCTGGACTACTTATACAATACGGAGAGTGTTTATGCACTCGTAAAGGCAGTGCACTGACCTTCACAAAGGTGGGAAATTGGATGACAACCATAACAGGACCATCCACTTAACTGCCGTACATTTGAGGATCACTAATGCTAGATATAAAGTTCAGGAAGGTCTACTAAGACTTAAAATCTGTCTTGTTTCTATTCTGCTTGTAAGCTGCTCGCGGAAGAGGGTCATTATCCAGTGACTGACATGTATACACACGTAGTGCTATGTGTGAATTTAGTCAACTCGAGGCAGCAATAGGTGACAAGTACTCGTCACTTATCACATCGGCGCGAAGGGTATGAAACGACGAGGGAGCGAATTTGAAGATTACGTATTTTGAATTGAAATTTCTGCTTTTCAATTGTCTACGAGTTGAGCAACTTCCAGATGTGAGCGCAGCTGTTACGAATGGTGACCGCGCTCTCATAGTACCACCGCGCCCGCCATGCCGAGTGCGGCCGTCAGTCATAGACCGCTGCCAAGCTTCACAAAAAACAGCTGCGTTGGCGGATTTCGTGCTTTTGTGCACGTAATAGCTGGGCACACTGTGGCGCCTCTTTATACTGTGTCGACATCTAGTGAGTGTACGTGCATTATTTGTAGTGTGGAAGAGATGCCGTAGTGTGGAAGAGGACATTCGTGCCTGACTCAAGTGCCCGCATCGTTCATTTCATTGTGTGCGAGACCAAAATGGGTGTGCAAATCGAAGAATAAATTATATATTTGCGTCGAACTCTCTTGAGTCCCATGCTTCTATCTGCAGTCCGGGCCTGGAGCCGCATTCACCGAGGAAAAAACAAACATCGGTAAGTATACATAAGACATGTCACTGACCGGCATTATTTTCTTCATCCACGGATGAGCAAAAGTGCAACACCGACAAGATATAGTCTGCGCCTTGGCAGAAAATGCTCACTTCACGTGTATGTGAGAGAGGGAGAAAGAACAGTGGGATCTGTTTCCTGCTTACGACTTGAGAAATATCTGGACTACGTCAAAAAAATTCTGGGTCGGTGTTCACAAAACTTAGCTCTATTTCGTAAACGCCATCGTCATCGACAAGGCGAGCATCTGGTTGTCACGACGATTGCTATTATGAGTGGTCACCACCTAACGCCGGCCAACGAAAAAACGTTCGTATGCAAGGAAAGTTTTTGAATACTGGCACTGAGCATGTATACACAAAATTTCTCTTAGGTAAGTGCATGTACATCATGCGGCGATCGTCCAGTTATAAGAGCCTTTCTAATCGGGGAACGTTCTGACGTAAGCAGGACTTGCGTAAATACGGACCTTCCGTCTTTATTCGCCAGTTCGTGTTGCCCTAAAGCCATGAGGAGATTGTCGTATTCTGTTATTCTTAAAGGAACCGACCATCTATCAGAACATGCAATGAGAGATATGTTGGTGCTGAAAAGATCATGCTTCACGTTTATAGAAACAAGCATTTCGCCGACTTTCTAAGCTAGGATTTGTATTATTAATTCGGTGCAGAATGAGTTATGCAAGAGGAATCGAAGCGGCACTCTACGGAAAACAATCGCCGTCTAAACTGCCCGCTTACTGGGTGCACAGAGAAATGGGCGCAGAACAGTTTACTCCTGAAAACAATGTCGGAAGACGATCACCGTTTAACTTACTGGGTGCAGGATGATACTGTAGCAGAACAGTTGGCCCCGGAAAACATTTGTCCCCAAAATTACAAAGGAAAACGTGGCCCAAGAAAATTATGTTATATGGTTAATAACATAGATCGGTGAACACATTAGATTCGTGACATTATCGAACACAGTTTCATGGAACGCTATTTCATCAAAAATATTCTGCCCCTCTATTATAAAGTGCTTTAGCGAAGCTAGTTTCATCTTTTATGTTTACTAACAGAAGTTGACGTATACTAGTAACTTCTGCGTAACTAGCGAAAGTTACACAGAACAGAAGTTATTAGTAGATGTAGTAGATGTTAATAGACGATGTATTAGTAGAAGAAGTAGATACTAGTAGAACGGAAGGAAAGATGGTCACACAGAACTGTTATGCTAAAAGCAAACGAGCTAACGGAAACAAAATGATAACAAAAGGCTGCGCCCGGCTCGTACGTAAGACATGAAAACGCTGTCACATTCATAGCAAACAAAAAACAACGCGAGAGACGGGATGCCTTGAAGGAACACAGTACGCCACTGACTTCCGTAATTCAACATTTAGTTTTTCACTGAGGGCGCAATATACAGACACGGGGGACAAGACAAGATCAGAATACAATGCGCAAGCGGTGACACGAGCAGTACATGGGAAGTTTATTGGTTGAGAGCTAAATCCACTATTTGGAGATATGATAAAGTAAATTTGTAAACACTATGAGAATGACACCGATTTGCTAGTTCGTGAGCATTACTTCTGAGGAAATCTCTTAAACAGTGCGTCTGCGGTTGTTGCAAACCTGTGCAATGGTTGTGTCTCTTGCCACCACGATTATTTTTGTTTGTTGGCTCCGGCAGTAGGTGGTCCCGGCCGCTAAAGTGTAACTATTTTTAATGCGATTATCATTCTCAGGGTACTTATTGGGGGCTTGGGTCAGACAGGGGACTTGGGTCAGAACATCGTGCTGCTGAGCTGAGGGAACCAATCGTCGAGGAAACATGGTTAATTGGTAGGCGACATTGGGTATGTTGCGCTTGTCAGTTAACCCGCTTCATGTTGCGTTACTCGGTATGTGTCACTGCATATGTGCCGCTCTTCAATGAAACTCACTAACGCCAACTTGGGTTACTATGGGGCAGTTCTTCAATGAACTGCGTGCGCCGAGCGAGGAGAACATCGATGCACCGGAACAGGAATCGCCCAGCAACGCCACTGGCGGCTGCTCACCGTAGGATATCGCTTGTGTGTTCGCCAAAATATATCGCGCGCCGCTAAACTATACAGTGCACTCTACTGCGGCCACCTGAACGCTATCGCCTCATTGTCGCCACTCACGGCAGAAAGTATAGGCGGCCAGATTTACAAAGCTTTTCTTTCGTAAGTTAGCTTTGCCATTGGCTGGCCGTCTTCGCTAATGATATGTCTGGCATCCGGATTGGCTAAAATTATTTCTTACGAAAAATTGCAGCGTAAGTTGTTTTTGTGAATTCGGGCCCATGTTTCTAAGGCGAAAGCCTTAAATGCCTTATCAGACGGTGGCCTTGAAAACGCGGCGCGCCGTACAGAAAGTCATGTGAGCTCGCCTCGCGCAGAGACGCGCTCGGGCCACTGCTCGCGCGTTCGTCTTCTTCCACAGCTGGCTCCGGTGCTGCTCATCATGCAAAAAAAGGCAAAGTTAATTAAGGTAAAGTTAATTCAGGCTCTCAAACCCACAACCTTCGGTGGGAGTCGAAGCCTCGAGCTTATGTGGGAGTCGAACCCACCACCTTCGGTGTTAGGGTGAAGTTAATTAGGGCACAATTAATATAGAATTAATTAAGGCACTCGAACCAATGACCTTTGTGGGAGTCGCACCCACGCCCTTTGGTGTTAATTAAGGCGTAGATAATTAAGGCACAGTTAATTTCATCATCATCATCAGCAGCCTATATTTATATCCACTGCAGGACGAAGGCCTCTCCCTGCGATCTCCAATTACCCCTGTCTTGCGTTAGCTGATTCCAACTTGCGCCTCCAGTTAATTTACGTGGCGTCAATTAAGGAACTCGAACCCACCACCTTTGATAGGAGAAAAAAAGTAATAAGAAGTAACAACGCATGCGAATGAGAATATCAAGTAATTTAATGAACGTCTCTTGAGCGCGCAGGCTTTCGCCTACACTCTCTTTGGCGTATGCTAAAGTGACTGTCAATTCCTTTTGGTAATTTGCCCAGGCTTCGCTCTTCATCACAGCTTGACTGCATCAAAACTAACAAAAAAGAAAAAAAAAACGTATTTATTTAAATAAAACGTTCGTAATATTAGTTATTATGCTTTCAAGTATTCCACAGAAGGAAAAGGGTCGGGGCAAGAATGCGCCGTGTGTGCAGTGTTCGCACTCGAGGGTGGATAGACAGATAATGCACGAAAGAGAAGACACGCCATTGAAGCTTAGTGCTTACTAGATATGGTGTTGGGTTGCTAAGCACGAGGTCACGGGATCAAATCCCGGCCACGGCGGCCGCGTTTCGATGGGGGCGAAATGCGAAAACACCCATGTACGTAGATTTATGTGCCCGTTAAAAAAACCCTGGTGGTCCAAATTATTCCGGAGTCCCCCACTACGGCGTGCCTCATAATCAGATCGTGGTTTGGGATCAAGTTTGATAAAAGTGATATTGACACCGAGCTGCGTGGAGATGACCTAGTGGCACAATGCTCACACATACTTAAACTGCAGTGAAGTTTCTGCCGTAATTTTGGTATCCGTGATCGTAGCATATATCACACGATTTCCCAGTCACACCAATCTCTACAGGCATTGGTCATCGAATGATATCGTGCATTTAATCAAATAATATTATTTGCTAACGTTGAGTCATTTTCATGTTGAAGCTTTTTTGTGTGTGTGTGCGTGGGCGCGCGTGTGAGTGAACTGCAGAGAGTTCTTGTTTGGAAATAGGGCTTTCTTCACTTACAGTTACGTCATCTGCTATGTGTGGCTCTGTGCCTATTATTATTTATACCTAGGCACCTTTGCGCCCGCTTTCTTGTGTACTTTCTTCTCTGCAGGCTCCCTCGATAATCATTTCTTTACCGTTCGCTCGCCTTGCCTCTGAAGGCGTCCGATCAGCACGGCGATGGTAGTTAAAGGCTCCAAACTGGGTTCGCTGTGTCCTTCAATTCTTTTCGTTGCACAACCGTCGTCGTCAGACCATCCTCCTTTTGTTCAGCTTCAGCCAAATCAGTCATATGGCGAAAGGAAACAGCTGCCCCACCAACCGTCACTTGCGATCGAACTCCACGAAAATGTGCAACTACATTACTACAGTTTTTGAAATCGACTGGCCTCAGTGGTTGTAGTCGTGATGGTCAGCCCCGCCGTGTTCGAACTGCTATTGCCTCCCCTAATCTCCTTCCTTTCGTAACCGTTCTTTATCTTAATCCCCTTCTGCGTGTATGGGGTAGCCAGCTGGACGGGCCCCTGGTTGACCTCCATATCTTTCCTTTTTCTCTTCCCTCCTCCTCGCGCTAACTGTTGTGCTGACGCCTGTGCATGTATTGAGGAGGAGCACGAAATCAAGATGGTGGTGTCCTCTGTGACAGCCAGCTGCTGTCGCAGTGGATGAGTTCAGGGGAATCGCTGCAGTCTGCTGATATAGATAGCTTCATCAAACGTCCAAAGGAGCACATGGGGAGATGCAATCCGTAAGCTCGCT
Organism: Dermacentor silvarum; assembly: GCF_013339745.2. Classification (NCBI taxonomy): domain Eukaryota; kingdom Metazoa; phylum Arthropoda; class Arachnida; order Ixodida; family Ixodidae; genus Dermacentor; species Dermacentor silvarum. Next base: position 161,755,180 of record NC_051154.1, read on the forward strand.
GTACGACGCCACGTAAAACAAAAGAAAACAAAAAACAAAAACAAAAACCAAAAACAAATGCAGGGCAAAAAGAAGATAACTTAGTAAAGGTGTACACGGTAGATAAAGAAAGCGTTCGAGGAGCTAGAAGAAAGAAGGGTGTCGAACCGAAACTTTTTAGGGTTCAATGTCATGGGTTCTGGTTCACGCTTTTCGGGTGCGTTCAGGTTCAGCTCCGGAGCAAAAATTATCACTGTTCAAACCAGTTTGGAGCTTTGCGAACCGATTAATTCGGGTTCAAACGAGTTCAAAGACAAAAAAGAAAAGAAAAAAAAAAAACATTCGGGTGCCTTCAATTTCCGCAAGAACGCGCGGTACATTTGGAGAGACAAGTTCGCTTGGGTTAGAACTACTGCGAACTAGTGTTGCGGAGTTACCACTCCGGAATTGGAATGACTCCGGAATCAATCCACATTTTCGTGACCCGGGAATGGAATGGGAATGGAATGGCGACAACGCTTGGAAGAATGGAATGGGAATGTAATTAAGCACCTTTTGCCCGGAGTGGAACTACGTCTTTTTCCGACAATAGAACGCTTTATTGTCTACGCGCTATTTTTTGTCAAAATATGCCGAAGAACCAACCAGCCCACGTTCAAACATCAGTAAGTCAGAGCCTCGAATTCAACAATAAAGCAGTGTTTTTAAAATGGCTTGGCTGATTACAATCATGGTACATTTACAAGCAACGCGCCTACTACAAGTCTGTCCTTATAGACTGAGTTGTTCCGAGTTTGTCTCGATTCCACGCGTAACCGCGGCTCTATGCCGTTGGTATGTGTCGTGCGGAACTACGGTGGCGGCATACCCCCTTACGCTTTGTGATTTTTTTGGCTTCCTCGGCGGCGCCTTCGCATCGGCCGCCTGCTGTCTCCCCACCCTTCACTTCTTTGTATTTGCTTCTATCGGCGACTCGGACGAATGTTCGAAAAAGCACTTCTCTAAGTTGTGACGCGTATTGACGCTGGGGCGATGCTTGTGTTCACTGCAAGCTCTCGCATACCAGCTTGCGCGCCGTCTCACCTCGTACTCCCCCCATCCCCAGCCCTTTTGCAATACTGTCCCCCCCTCTCAAGACACACGGACGCCTTTGCCCGAAACTCTGTCGACGAAGGTCTGCAGGTCAGCGCAGCACACAGTCGTACACGATGAACTGTGCGCTCTCTCCCTCCATACAGAGAGAGAGACAGATAATAAACGTTTGAAAGCATTGGTTCGGGAAGCCAAAATATAGCTTCTTTTTGCACCTTGCATTGCTTGCGAGCTTTATTGTAGCATTTAAAAATCTCGAGGGCAACTAAGCACTTTTTATGACGTAGTGATTGCCAAAGCACTAGTGGCCAATTTCCGGATGTGTTGTTGTTGTTGTTGAAACATTATTTGAGCCGATAAAAAAATAAAATAAAGGTGGCTGGCCTCTTCTTATTTCAGAAAGCTGCGAGTGACCGCTGCTGCTCTAGCCTAGGAGATCAGGCGTTCCTGAGTCTCTAGCTGAGAGTTGGTCAGCCCGCACTCCCACTGCCCCGGTGTGGGGTGATTTCATTATTATCGTTATACTTTTTCTTTACATCTTTTCTTCGCTCGGTTACTACGGCTCGGCACATAACCCGTGTTTGCATCGCCAAGCAAACAGGGCATCTGGGGAGAACGCACCTTGCTACTCCCTTAATTGCTACTTCTGTAATATCATGCTCAAATTAGTCATGTAGGCTTAAGTACATCTTTTTTCGAAGTCGAAGGTCATAACGCATTCTCTAGGTCCAGCTTTAGTTAGCTAGAGCCAAGGGTTGGCGTGGTGTAAAAGTATGAACGATCTGCCTATTTGTAAAAGAAAAACAGAAACATAAGTTAGTGTACAAACAAATGCATTATCCCAGCAGATACTGAAGGCAGAAACAAATTATCCCTGTGCATTGGTTCCCATTAAGAACCGCACACGAAAGTCGCGAATACTCTATGCACAGCCTGAACTTTATCTCGCGCGCAGTTTAGTGCCTGACGCACGTAAATAAGCTTTGCGACGAGAAAGACATTGCATACCTGCACACAGGCGAACACCAGAAAGTTCTCCTCACCCCATCCATGCTTGCGAGGCGCGCTTGACATGCGTGAGTGGTGACGAGCAGTGGGCCCAGTGCTCCGTTTTGGATGCAAAGGCACGACAAGGTGCTCCCGAGCGGTGCACTGTTCCAACTAATACCAGCAGATCTGAAGGGTTCTGTTCCCCATTAACGAAATCTTAGTTTCCTTCATATTCACGACCGCTCCAGACGTGTGCCAAAACTGTTTCGTGAATATAAAGTCTTCTTGAACACTACTTTTGTCAGCATAAAATACGCTATGTCGTCATTTTAGCATTAACACATTTAAGCTTAAAAATATTAAAACATCACAAGCCGTTAAAACAAGCTGACCATGCAAATACTATAGGTAGCGGGAAAACTGCACCTATGGGAATTAATAGGGTGGTTGTACTGTACCAGGTATGTCACCAAGCTACTTTCCCTCGACCTTGGTAACGTGTTTTGCGTATTTTTGCAGTTCCTAACGCGTCTGATGACATGAGCTTTATCGTGCGTTCATCGGTAACTCGATAAAACTATCAAGATGCCTTTCCTACGTTGAGGAATTACAGGAATGAAATTGAACTGCCCGGCCATTCGCGGAGTGGGAATGGGCTAAGTTTTCTCATTCTGAGGAATTGAAAGGAATGGAATTCCGGCAAGTTCTAATTGCCCGGAATGGAATTGGAATGGAATGGGGGCGCCCATTCCGCAACACTGCTGCGAACCGTATTTTTTTTTTTTTGGCACGGGCATTAACTTAAAAAAAATCACAAAAATGAGGCGCCATGCACTATTGTATATAGAGATGTCAGATTTGTAAATTCAAAGGGCTTCGTAGCGCAATGTGAGGATACTAAATGCGTTTTTCCAATGCTATATTTGTGACGTGTAGGGGATCTCTTGTAAAATAACGCTACGCCAAGAAGCCACGCTCCATTTATTGCTAGATTTGAGCAGGCCACATTAAAAGAGGAAATAATTAGTGATTTCCGGCGCGTTCGATGAATTATATGGCACCATAGTGTAGTTGCGGGGTCGGCAGATTTCTAAAAGCAAAACGTAAGCAAGATAAGAAATTTTTAGTCAGTTCTCCATTGAAGTCGCTAGCGCTTGTTGTTGACATCTTGCTGTAAAAAATTGATATACCTCATCTATACTGCTTAACTGACCATTCATTACGTGTTCACTTTAATAAAAAGTTAAACAAAGCCCCTAGTTCTAAGAGAACACGTAATGTCATTTAGCAAAAGTTAGCAGTCGCAACTGATACTTTGCAAACACTTTTTGAATCCATAAATTTACAGGTAAAATATTTAGAGGAGCAAAATAAGTAACGTAGTGAAAGCACTCAGCAAAAGCGTAATATTAAACTAAGGTGCGTAGCCACCCCAAAAATGCAAAGAATGAAAAATTAATTTTCTTAAAATATCATTTCAAGTTCTGGATGATGACAAAAAAAAAAAGCAGCAAGCTTGCGCGACTTTGCAGAATCACAGCTCAATTTTCAGTGAAGCTGTTTCTTTGGAGTAGTTGCCCTTATAATTCAACCACACACTTTAAAACGTTGCCCGGATATGATGCTTTAGAGCTTGAGAAATTTTTGGCAGAGGCTATACTTCACATTTAACCTGCAACTTTAACTTCACCGTTAAATTCGCATGAGCGTCAGCCATAATGTTCGGCCATTTTCACCACATTCGATCTCAGTGGCTCTTGTTCTGCCAGTACAACTAGCTAAATTCTACGCTGATTCTTAAAACGCACTTACAGGGTTCTGGAGGGCTTGCATAAGTAATTTACCACAAATGCCGTAATTAACCTGCACACTTTGAAATTTGTCTAAATGTCATCCATAACATGCTGTATATTTTCACGAGATACAAACTAGGTGGCTCGTTTAGTTCACCGATGAATCCGCCCGCGCCACATGTATAACGCATCAAAATAGCAAGATATCGAGGGCTCACTAATTATTTTCAGAGCTCGTAATTAAGTCAGAAACCTTGAAGTTTTGTCACAGATTACACTTCACATAATGGGGAGAGAGTGAGCACTGAGTGTACTTTGGAGGATGCACAGTAGCAATATATAAACGCTAACTCAGGTCCGCTAGCACAAATAGCGATTCGTGCTCTAGTGCACGAATCGCTTTTTGTGCTAGCGACGGATGTGGCCACGGTCTGAGTATGTTTGACTCAAAGAACGGTCTCGAGTCCAGTCGGTTTCAATTTATCCGGAGAGAGATGCGTTGGTCGTAATAAGGACAGGTACACACAACAGGTGCTCCGTGGCTTCCGCGCACCTACAGGAGTCGCGCGTTGGGCTATCGGCCATTCTAGTGCGGTAGGAGTAGGCGTTCGTAAACACCACTCCCAGCCACAAGCGGTACAGCAACGTTGCTTCGCAGCTAGATTTTTCCAAAACCCGCAATCAACTGACGCTCTTGAAACTTTGCCCACAGGCCACCCTTTGGATGCCCCCTGTTCCCTTGAATATGTATTTTTTTGTGGCACGTGGACTTCTTCCAGGAAATTGGGCGACCTTCTTACACGGTTTACAAAACGAGCTTGTAACGCTCGGGCACGCTTGCATAGGTAATTTACTGCCAAGGCTGTAAGCAATCTACACATTTCAAGCTTTCTGTAATGATCATTCACAACATGCATGGCTCCTATTTTTCCTGAATATACGTGTAGAATTGCTGCCATTTTGAATGGCAGCGAAAGATGGTACTAAACATGGCCGATGGCGCGAGGAGTAAAAACACGTCAGAAATGCTCGGATCGACTTCAGATTTGTCAGGCGGGTTTCTGTAAACAAAGTGAATTAATGGAATGGAAGAGAAAATTCGGTACATTTCTGTCTGGGTGGGAATCGAACCCGGGCCCTCCGGGGTGCGAGACGAGCACGCTTCCCAGACGCCACGGTGACTTTTTTTGAAATTTATTGCCGGTAATTCTTTGACAATACGCAGATACACACATGAAGCAACTACGACGCCACGGTGGCTCCACGGTTATGGTTGACTAAAGTTGTGCCTAGTGCGTACGTTATTGCGCACGTCACGTCACTGCTTTCGTCGCTGGCTCCCACGAGTCACTTGCTCTTCTCCTTTCATCGGTGCTGTGCTGTGTCTACTGCGATGCACTCTCGACGCCAAATCATGAGTGTATAAAATGAGGTGCGCCTAGTGCGTGCGTCATTGCACACGTGACGTCGATGCCCCTCGCACGTCACCTGCTCTTAGGATTTC